>NW_028148746.1:0-65000 GCF_965112155.1 Podarcis liolepis | reverse complement strand
CGTACTCCGCGACCTCCCCTCGCATCTGGGGCCACCAAAAGTCTCTGGCCACTAATTCTGTCGTCTTTTCCTTGCCGAAGTGGCCAGCGCTGGGTGCGTCGTGCAACTGCTGCAGAACTTTCGCGCGGAGATCGTCTCCCGGAATGTAGAGAGCACCTTTACGGGTCAGCAGGCCGTCGCGTATCTGGAACTCGTCGTCCTTCGCTGTGCCCCTCCGCACCTCTTCCATCTTGGACTGTGCGAATGGATCCGCCTGCAACGCGTGACGCACCGCCTCCAGGTCCACGGCGGCTGAAGCGCACGCCCACGCCTGCGGTGCAAAAATGTGCTTGGCTGCCACCGGTGCCGCTGCCTCGAGATACTGCGGTTTCCTGGAGAGCACATCTGCTATGACATTGTTGTCGCCTGGGATGTACTCTATCCTGAAATCGAAATCCGCAAAGAACTCTGCCCAGCGTATGTGCCTCTGGCTCTGTAGCTTCGCCGTGCGCCAGTACTCTAGGTTCTTGTGGTCCGTGCGGACCTGCACGGTGTGCTTGGCTCCGATGAGAAAGTGCCTCCACGCCTTGAAAGCTGCGTGGATGGCCAGCAACTCCCTGTCCCAAATGGTGTAGTTCTGCTCCGACTTGCTGAGCTTCCGGGAGTAGAAAGCACAGGGCCTCCAGTTTCCCTGCGGGTCTTCCTGTAAGAGGACGGCCCCCACCGCTCTGTCAGATGCGTCAGTCTCCACCCTCATGGGCCTGCCAGGATTCACGTGTAGCAGCTGTTCTTCGGACGCGAAGAGACTCTTAAGTCTCCTGAAGGACTGCTCCGCTTGGTCCGTCCAGGTGAACTTCTTCTTCTTGGAGCTGAGAGTGTCCGTGATAGCTGCCGTCTCCTTGGCGAAACCCTTGATGAACTTGCGGTAAAAGTTGGCGAAGCCGACGAACCTCTGGACCTCTTTCCGATTTCGCGGGCTCTTCCAGTCCAACACCGCGCGGACCTTGGCACTGTCCATGGCTAGTCCCCTGTCGGACAGCCTATAGCCCAGAAAATCCACCTCCGTCACGTCGAATTGGCACTTCTCCAACTTGGCGTAGAGCCTGTGCTCCCGTAGCCTCTGCAGGACCTCCTTCACGTCGCTCTCGTGAGCCTCCGGCGATTCTGAGAAGATCAGAATGTCGTCGAGGAAACATACGCACTTCTTGTAGAGGAGTCCCGCCAGCACATGATGCATAAAAGCTTGGAAAAAGTGGGAGCCATTTTGGAGACCAAACGGCATAACTCTGTATTCGTAGGTGCCCAACGGCGTGAACATGGCCGTCTTCCACTCATCACCCTCTCGCACACGTATGAGATTGTAAGCTCCACGGAGATCCAACTTGGTGAAGATCTTCCCTTTCCGCACCGTCGCGAGCAGGTCGTCGATCTTGGGCATGGGAAAGGCCGCGGGCTTTGTTTTTGAGTTTATGAATCTGAAGTCTACGATGAGCCTCTTTTGGGGCGTGTCCTTCTTCTTCACAAAAAACACAGGACTGCCCCCTACAGCCTTCGATTCTCGGATGAATCCCCGCTGCAGATTGTGGTCTATGAATTCCCGGAGCTCCTGCAGCTCCTCCTCGGACATGGAATACAGCTTCACAGGCGGCAGCGTTGTCCCTGGCAAGAGGTCAATAGCGCAATCGTAGGGCCGGTGAGGTGGCAATTGGTCAGCCTCCTTTTCGCAGAAAACCTCCAAAAACCCCTTGTACTTGAGGGGTACTGCTTGCGCCATGCTGAGACGTAGCTGCTGCCCCTCCTCTTGGCCCTCCTCCTCCTGACCGGTCTGGATGCAATGCTGCGCGCAATAGGACGAGCCGAAGGTGAGCTGCCGCTGGTACCACGCCATGGTCGGGCTGTGCCTATCCAGCCAACTCATGCCTAACACTATAGGCGTGTCTGACAGGCGGGTGACGTTGAAACTGATGACTTCTCGGTGATTGCCAATCTGCATCACCATGGGCGGCGTCTGTTGTACCACTTGCCCCCCCAGCAGTTTCCTGCCATCCACTGTGACGACGTTCAATGGCAGCGTGGCTGGCAGAAGCTCTATGCGATGCTGCTTGACGAACTGCACCCCCACGAAGTCTGCGTTGCTCCCACTGTCAATTGTGATGGGGACCTCCAGGGTGCGTCCATTAGGTAGCTGGAGGGTTGCAGTGAGCTGCACTACAGGTTTGGGTGGCAGGGGGTCTGTAGGCTGCAAAAGCGCTGGGGACTGCTCTACTGACTTGCCTGGCTGTGCCCCAACATTGCTGATTCCAGCCAGGCATTGTCGTTTCCCTGAAACAGCTCTTCATGCTGTGCTGCTGCATTTACTGTTGCCAAGGCTGCAGTGTGCTGCCGGAGCCTCTGGGGACACTCTTTCGCCATGTGCGTTGCACAGTCACAGATGTAACACTTCCTGTTCCCTCTAGGAGGCTTCTTCTTGACTGTTCCGGACGCTGGGGCTCCGGCCACTGACTGAGCCTTAGCACTCCCCAGTTCCATAGGCTCCTCCCCTGGCTGCAGCTGAGGGGAGAGACGCGGACGTCCTGGATCTCTGGGAAAGAAAGGAGGCACTCTGGGCGGTGCGTGAAGCTGGCTACCCCCCTCATTGCGCCAAGGGCGTTCTTCCTGGCGCACTCCAATGGCAAGCGCTCGCTGCACCACGTCTGCCAGGGTTTTAGGTCTGTCCCCCCTAGCCAGCTCGTCCTTCACAGGGCCAGATAACCCCTCCCAAAATAAGTCTCTGACAGCCAAAGAATCCTTCTCCCAGCGCAGCACATTCAGCAAGGCGAAGAAGCGAGCATGATACTGACGTACGGAAGCCTTGCCTTGCCTTAAACCATGGATCTGATGGCGTGCCACATCCACATCCACACTAGACTGGAAGCAAGCGTCCATGCATTTGATAAATTCATCAGAGTCCCTTCGAGCAGGACAATCCTCACGCCACAGATTGCGCAACCAAGCCCTCGCTTCCCCATGCAAGTGGGACACAATGAACCCCACTTTCTCTTCCTCATCTTTAAAGTCGTCGCGAAGCAAGTGCAACGCATATTCTACGTCTGCTTTAAAACTGGGGTATTGCTGCAGGTTCCCATCGAAGTGGGCTACCAAGTTGCCCCCTCTTCTGCCCAGTGCTACTCCAGCCGCTTTGGTCCCCGGGAACCCCACCTGGCATGCATGATCCCACCTGGCTTGCAGATCTTGGCACCGCTTTTCTGCCTCTTCCCCCTTCTTCTGGGAGACCACTACCTCAGTGGTAAGCCGGGAGACTGCGTTGCGTAGCTCAGCTATCTGCTGCTCCATACTCAGGGCTGCCAAACTTCGTGAGCTTTGCAAAAAAAAATTTTGCGTAGTTTTGGAGGGGACTTACTGTCAGAGGCTGCCTCAGGTCTCAGCTCACAAAAGACCAACGCCAAGCTCTTCTTATATACAGGGATGTTTATTGCAGTTCATTATAGATTCCACAACCGAGGCGTGCAGCCCCGTGTCTTTAACGTCAGACGTTTGAAGTCCCCTCTGACTCGCTCCCGCCCCTGCACCAACTTAAGAGGCTTGTGCTAGACCACCTCTTCCTGTCTTTCCTTTTCCGCAGGGTCTTTCTGCCCCCCTGGGTTCCTTCCCTCCTGCTCTCTCCTGAAGCGGATTCCTGAGATGCCTGTTCCCCCCTCCTTCGTGCTTTGGGGCTGGGCTCCTCCTCCGGGCTTTCTTCATTTCCGCGCGCCTCCACATTTGAACTTGGCGCGCGCTCGCTACCCCTGACCTTCCTTTTGACACTGACACTACTCCCTGTACTACTCTCCCCCTCTTCCGGCAGGACGTTCTCCCCAGATCTCCTTCCCCTGTCTCTTTCCTGCTCCGCTCCGTGTGTCACACTGGGAACCCCCCTCTCTTCCCTTCGTTCCTGCTGGGAAGCCGGCCCCGATCTCCCACTCCCGCTCGGGGTTTCCCTGCTGCTTCCCTGCTCCTGGCAGGTCCCCCCTGTGACCCCCCTTGTCCTGACTAGGGGCGCCCCCTCCTGAGAATCCTCCGATTCACTTGAGAGACTCATGGAAGATCTCAAGTCATTGTCATCCTCTTCCTCACTGTCCTGGGATTCTTCCTCGTCGCTCTCCGTCTCCTCCCTCACCTGTGTCTCTGTCTCTGAACCCCTGACACTAACCCTAACCCTAACCCTAACCCTAACCCTAACCCTAACCCTAACCCTAACCCTAACCCTAACCCTAACCCTAACCCTAACCCTAACCCTAACCCTAACCCTAACCCTAACCCTAACCCTAACCCTAACCCTAACCCTAACACCCTAACCCCCTAACCCTAACCCTAACCCTAACCCTAACCCTAACCCTAACCCTAACCCTAACCCTAACCCTAACCCTAACCCTAACCCTAACCCTAACCCCTAACCCTAACCCTAACCCTAACCCTAACCCTAACCCTAACCCTAACCCTAACCCTAACCCCTAACCCCTAACCCTAACCCTAACCCTAACCCTAACCCTAACCCTAACCCTAACCCTAACCCTAACCCTAACCCTAACCCTAACCCTAACCCTAACCCTAACCCCTAACCCCTAACCCTAACCCTAACCCTAACCCTAACCCTAACCCTAACCCTAACCCTAACCCCTAACCCTAACCCTAACCCTAACCCTAACCCTAACCCTAACCCTAACCCTAACCCTAACCCTAAACCCTAACCCTAACCCCTAACCCTAACCCTAACCCTAACCCTAACCCTAACCCTAGCCCTAGCCCTAGCCCTAGCCCTAGCCCTAGCCCTAGCCCTAGCCCTAACCCTAGCCCTAGCCCTAACCCTAACCCTAACCCTAACCCTAACCCTAACCCTAAACCCTAACCCTAACCCTAACCCTAACCCTAACCCTAACCCTAACCCTAACCCTAACCCTAACCCTAAACCCTAACCCTAACCCTAACCCTAAGCCTAAGCCTAAGCCTAAGCCTAACCCTAACCCTAACCCTAACCCTAACCCTAACCCTAACCCTAACCCTAACCCTAACCCTAACTCCAATCCTAACCCTAACCCTGACCCTAACCCTAACCCCAATCCTAACCCTAACCCTAAGCCTAACCCTAACCGTAACACTAACCGTAAGCCTAACCCTAACCGAAATGCTAAACCTAACCCTAACCCTGACCCTAACCCTAACCCCAATCCTAACCCTAACCCTAAGCCTAACCCTAACCGTAACACTAACCGTAAGCCTAACCCTAACCGAAATGCTAAACCTAACCCTAACCCTAACCCTCACCCTAACCCCAATCCTAACCGTAACCCTAACCGTAACCTTAACCCTAACCGTAACCCTAACCCTAACCCTGACCCTAAACCATACCCTAACCCCAATCCTAACCCTAACCCTAACCCTAACCAGAACACTAACCAGAACACTAACCGTAAGCCTAACCCTAACCGAAATGCTAAACCTAACCCTAACCCTAACCCTAACCCTAACCCTAACCCTAACCTTAACCGTAACCGTAACCGTAACCGTAACCGTAACCGTAACCCTAACCGTAACCCTTACCCTAACCGTAACCCTAACCCTGACCCTAAACCAAACCCTAACCCCAATCCTAATCCTAACTGTAACCCCAACCCTAACCGTAACACGAACCGTAACCCTAACCCTAACCCTAACTATAACCCTAACCCTACCCTACCCAACCCAACCCAACCCAACCCAACCCAACCCAACCCTAACCCTAACCCTAACCACAACCTCAACCCCAACCCCAACCCCAACCCCTAACCCTAACCCTAACCCTAACCCTAACCCTAACCCTAACCCTAACCCTAACCCCAACCCCAACCCCAACCCCAACCCCCACCCTAAGCCTAACCCCTAACACTAACCCTCAACCTAACCCCAATCCTAACCCTAACCCTAACCCTATCCGTAACCCTAACCGTAACCCTAACCGTAACCGTAACCGTAACCGTAACCCAACCCCAATCCTAACCCTAACCCTAACCCTAACCCTAACCGTAACACTAAACGTAACCCCAACCTTAACCCTAACCCTAACCCCCATCGTAGCCCTAACCCTAACCCCAATCATAACCCTAACCCTAACCCTAACCCCAACCCTAACCCTAACTCCAATCCTAACCCTAACCCTGACCCTGACCCTAACCCTAACCCCAATCCTAACCCTAACCCTAAGCCTAACCCTAACCGTAACACTAACCGTAAGCCTAACCCTAACCGAAATGCTAAACCTAACCCTAACCCTAACCCTCACCCTAACCCCAACCCTAACCGTAACCCTAACCCTAACCCTGACCCTAAACCAAACCCTAACCCCAATCCTAACCCTAACTCTAACCCCAACCCTAACTGTAACAATAACAATAACCGTAACCGTAACCCTAACCCTAACCCTAACCCTAACCCTAACCCTAACCCTAACCCTAACCCTAACCCCAATCCTAACCCTACACTAACCCTAACCCCAATCATAACCCTAACCCTAACCGTAACACTAACCGTAACCGTAACCCTATCCCTAACCTTAACAGTAACCCTAACCCTAACCCTAACTGAAACGCTAACCCTAACCCTAACCCTAACCCTAACCGAAACGCTAAACCTAACCCTAACCCTAACCGAAACGCTAAAGCTAACCCTAACCCTAACCCTAACCCTAACCCTCACCCTAACCCTGACCCTAACCCTAGCCCTAACCACAACCCTAACCCTAACCCTAAATGCAATTCTAACCCTAACCCTAACCCTAGCCCCAATCCTAACCCTAACCCTAACCCTAACCCTAACCCTAACCGCAACCCCAACCCTAATCCTAACCCTAACCGTAACCCTAACCCTAACCCTAACCCTAACCCTAACCCTAACCGTTACTGTTACCGTCACCTTTACCATTACCGTTACCGTTACCGTTACCGTAACCATAACCCTAACCCTAACCCTGACCCTGACCCTGACCCTGACCCTGACCCTAAGCCTAAGCCTAACCCTAACCCTAACCCTAACCCTAACCCTAACCCTAACCCTAACCCTAACCCTAACCCCAATCCTAACCCTAACCCTAACCCTAACCTTAACCGAAACACTAAACGTAACTGTCAGGGCTGCCTCAGGTCTCAGCTCTCAAAAGACCAACGCCAAGTTCTTCTTATATACAAAGATGTTTATTGCAGTTCATTCTTCACTCCACAACCGAGGCGCGCAGCCCCACGTCTGTTACGCTTAGACCGCTGAAGTCCCCTCTGAGTCAGTCCCTCCCCTGCACCTGTTTAAGAGGCTTGCGCTGCTCCACCTCTTCCTTTCTTTCCTTTTCCGCAGAGTCTTCCTGCCCGCGGGGGTTTCACCCCTCCTGGATTCCCCTGACGCTGAATCCCCAGCCTGCTCTTCCCCCCTCCTGCGGGCTTTGGGACCTGGCTCCTCCTCTGGGCTCCCTGTTCTTCCGCGCGCCTCCACATTTGAACTTGGCGCGCGCGCCCAACCTCTAACCTTCCTTTTGACAGTTACGCTACTCCCTTCACTACTTCCCTCCCCTTCCGGGAGGGTGGCTTGCTCCGACCTCCCCTCCTTCTCTGCTGCCAGAGCTGTTTCCCCTGATACACTGGAACCTCCACCCCCTTCGCTGCGCTCTGGCGGGGAAGCTGGTCCTGACTCCCAACTGCCACTTTGGGATCCCCTGCTGCCCCCCTGCTCCTGATGCGTCCCCCCTGGGGCTCCCCTTGCCTTGACCACAGGCGCCCCCTTCTGGGAATCCTCTGATTCGCTGGAAAGACTCATGGAATCCCTTGAGTCATTGTCATCCTCTTCCTCGCTGTCCTGGGATTCTTCCCCATCGCTCTCCATCTCCTGCCTCCCCTGTGCCTCTGTCCCTGAACCCCTGACAGTAACCCTAACCTTAACCCTAACCCTAACCCTAACCCTAACCCTAACTCTAACCCTAACCCTAACCCTAACCCCCATCCTAACCCTAACCCTAACCCCAATCATAACCCTAACCCTAACCCTAACCCCAACCCTAACCCTAACTCCAATCCTATCCCTAACCCTGACCCTAACCCTAACGCTAACCCCAATCCTAACCCTAACCCTAACCCTAACCCCAATCCTAACCCTAACCCTAACCCTAACCCCCATCCTAACCCTAACCCTAACCCCAATCATAACCCTAACCCTAACCCTAACCCCAACCCTAACCCTAACTCCAATCCTATCCCTAACCCTAACCCTAACCCTAACCCTAACCCTAACCGTAACACGAACCGTAACCCTAACCCTAACCCTAACTATAACCCTAACCCTACCCTACCCAACCCAACCCAACCCAACCCAACCCAACCCAACCCTAACCCTAACCCTAACCACAACCTCAACCCCAACCCCAACCCCTAACCCTAACCCTAACCCTAACCCTAACCCTAACCCTAACCCTAACCCCAACCCCAACCCCAACCCCAACCCTAAGCCTAACCCCTAACCCTAACCCTCACCCTAACCCCAATCCTAACCCTAACCCTAACCCTAACCGTAACCCTAACCGTAACCCTAACCGTAACCGTAACCGTAACCGTAACCCAACCCCAATCCTAACCCTAACCCTAACCCTAACCCTAACCGTAACACTAAACGTAACCCCAACCTTAACCCTAACCCTAACCCCCATCGTAGCCCTAACCCTAACCCCAATCATAACCCTAACCCTAACCCTAATCCCAACCCTAACCCTAACTCCAATCCTAACCCTAACCCTGACCCTGACCCTAACCCTAACCCCAATCCTAACCCTAACCCTAAGCCTAACCCTAACCGTAACACTAACCGTAAGCCTAACCCTAACCGAAATGCTAAACCTAACCCTAACCCTAACCCTCACCCTAACCCCAACCCTAACCGTAACCCTAACCCTAACCCTGACCCTAAACCAAACCCTAACCCCAATCCTAACCCTAACTCTAACCCCAACCCTAACTGTAACAATAACAATAACCGTAACCGTAACCCTAACCCTAACCCTAACCCTAACCCTAACCCTAACCCTAACCCTAACCCTAACCCTAACCCCAATCCTAACCCTACACTAACCCTAACCCCAATCATAACCCTAACCCTAACCGTAACGCTAACCGTAACCGTAACCCTATCCCTAACCTTAACAGTAACCCTAACCCTAACCCTAACTGAAACGCTAACCCTAACCCTAACCCTAACCCTAACCGAAACGCTAAACCTAACCCTAACCCTAACCGAAACGCTAAAGCTAACCCTAACCCTAACCCTAACCCTAACCCTAACCCTAACCCTAACCCTCACCCTAACCCTGACCCTAACCCTAGCCCTAACCACAACCCTAACCCTAACCCTAAATGCAATTCTAACCCTAACCCTAACCCTAGCCCCAATCCTAACCCTAACCCTAACCCTAACCCTAACCCTAACCCTAACCCTAACCGCAACCCCAACCCTAATCCTAACCCTAACCGTAACCCTAACCCTAACCCTAACCCTAACCCTAACCCTAACCGTTACTGTTACCGTCACCTTTACCATTACCGTTACCGTTACCGTTACCGTTACCGTTACCGTTACCGTAACCATAACCCTAACCCTAACCCTAACCCTAACCCTAACCCTGACCCTGACCCTGACCCTAAGCCTAACCCTAACCCTAACCCTAACCCTAACCCTAACCCTAACCCTAACCCCAATCCTAACCCTAACCCTAACCCTAACCTTAACCGAAACACTAAACGTAACTGTCAGGGCTGCCTCAGGTCTCAGCTCTCAAAAGACCAACGCCAAGTTCTTCTTATATACAAAGATGTTTATTGCAGTTCATTCTTCACTCCACAACCGAGGCGCGCAGCCCCACGTCTGTTACGCTTAGACCGCTGAAGTCCCCTCTGAGTCAGTCCCTCCCCTGCACCTGTTTAAGAGGCTTGCGCTGCTCCACCTCTTCCTTTCTTTCCTTTTCCGCAGAGTCTTCCTGCCCGCGGGGGTTTCACCCCTCCTGGATTCCCCTGACGCTGAATCCCCAGCCTGCTCTTCCCCCCTCCTGCGGGCTTTGGGACCTGGCTCCTCCTCTGGGCTCCCTGTTCTTCCGCGCGCCTCCACATTTGAACTTGGCGCGCGCGCCCAACCTCTAACCTTCCTTTTGACAGTTACGCTACTCCCTTCACTACTTCCCTCCCCTTCCGGGAGGGTGGCTTGCTCCGACCTCCCCTCCTTCTCTGCTGCCAGAGCTGTTTCCCCTGATACACTGGAACCTCCACCCCCTTCGCTGCGCTCTGGCGGGGAAGCTGGTCCTGACTCCCAACTGCCACTTTGGGATCCCCTGCTGCCCCCCTGCTCCTGATGCGTCCCCCCTGGGGCTCCCCTTGCCTTGACCACAGGCGCCCCCTTCTGGGAATCCTCTGATTCGCTGGAAAGACTCATGGAATCCCTTGAGTCATTGTCATCCTCTTCCTCGCTGTCCTGGGATTCTTCCCCATCGCTCTCCATCTCCTGCCTCCCCTGTGCCTCTGTCCCTGAACCCCTGACAGTAACCCTAACCTTAACCCTAACCCTAACCCTAACCCTAACCCTAACTCTAACCCTAACCCTAACCCTAACCCTAACCCCCATCCTAACCCTAACCCTAACCCCAATCATAACCCTAACCCTAACCCTAACCCCAACCCTAACCCTAACTCCAATCCTATCCCTAACCCTGACCCTAACCCTAACGCTAACCCCAATCCTAACCCTAACCCTAACCCTAACCCCAATCCTAACCCTAACCCTAACCCTAACCCTAACCCTAATCCTAATCCTAATCCTAATCCTAACCCTAAACCTAACCGTAACCCTAACCCTAACCCTAACCCTAACCCTAACCCTAACCCCCATCCTAACCCTAACCCTACCCCTAACCCCAATCATAACCCTAGCCCTAACCCTAACCCCAACCCTAACCCTAACTCCAATCCTAACCCTAACCCTGACCCTGACCCTGACCCTAACCCTAACCCCAATCCTAACCCTAACCCTAACCCTAAGCCTAACCCTAACCGTAACTGTCAGGGGCTCAGGGACAGAGGCACAGGGGAGACAGGAGATGGAGAGCGAATGGGAAGAATCTGAGGACAGCGGGGGGGAGAATGACAGTGACCCGAGAGATTCCATGAGCCTCTCCAGCGAATCAGAAGACTCTCAGAAGGGGGCGCCGGTGGTCAGAGCAAGGGGGTGCCAGGGGGGACGCACCAGGAGCAAGGGGCCAGGAGGGACTCCCAAAGCAGCAGCTGGAGATCAGGACCAGTTTCCCCACCGGAGCGTAGCGGGGGGGGAAGGTGCCCGTGTGTCAGGGCCAGCGTCTCCTCCAGCAGAGAGAGGAGACGAGTCAGGGCTAACCACGCCTCCATCGGAGAAGGGGGAATGGAGGAGAGGTCAGAGCCAGCTAACCTCCCGGAAGAGGAGGAAAGCAGTGACAGGAGCAGTGTAACGGTCAGAAGGAAGGTTGGGGGCTGGGCGCGCGCGCCCAGTTCAAATGTACAGGCGCACGGGACAGCAGAGAGCCCGGATTGGGAACCAGGTCCTAAAGCCCGCCGGAGGGAGGGAGAACAATCAGGGGAATCAGCGTCAGAAGAGTCTAGGAAGGGCAAAACCCCAGCGGGCAGGCGGACCCAGAGGAAGAGAGAGCAAAGGAAGAGGTGGAGCAAGGCAAGGGTCTTAAACTGTTGTCGAGGAGGGACGGACTCAGACGGAGCTTCAACGGTCTAGGGTTTCAGACGTAGGGCTGCGCGCCGCGGCTGTCAAACCGAAAATGAACTTCAATAAAGACTTCTGTATATAAAGAGGAACTGGCGTTGGTCCTTTGTGAGCTGGGACCTGAGGCAGCCCTGACAGTAAGCTCCGTCTCTCCCAAAAAATTTTTTTGCGAGCTCACGAAGATAGGCAGACATGACTACGGAGGCGCAGCTGGCAGCACTGCAGGAGGCAGTCACGAAGCTTTACGCAGAAGTAGCAACCTCCAGAAAGAAGGAAGAGGAAGCAGAAGCGCGCTGCAGAGATCTGCAAGCCAGGTGGGAACGTGTGTGCAAGGAATGGCTGCCGAGACCCCAGCCAGAGGGAGTTGGCCTCGGGAAAAGGGGGGGCAGCATAGTGGCCCACTTCGATGGGGACCTGAAACAGTATCCCAACTTCAGAGCAGACATCATTTTTGTGCTCAATTCGCTTCGGAAAGACTTTAGAGATGAGGAGGAGAAAGTAGGTGTCAGAGCTGCTTGAAGATCCTAGCTCACAGAGGATCACGCTAGCCAGCGGTCATTAAGTAAAAGTCTTTATTGAATTACAGTTTCCATTCTCACGCTGCTGCGCGCAACTCTACGCCTAGTAGCTAGGTCGGCGAAGCTCCGTCTGAGTCTCCGCCCTGTGTGCACCAACTTAATATCCTAGCCTTGCTCCACCTTTTCCTCCTGACTGTCCTCCTCTGGGTCCCTCTACCCCCCGGGGCTTCTTCCTTCCGGGATTCTTCTGACGCTGACCCAGACCCTCCTGCCTCCTTGCGCCGGGCTTTAGGACCTGGCTCTCTTTCGGGGCTGCTTACTGCGCCGCCTTCCTCTGCATTTGAACTTGGCGCGCGCGCCCAACCTTCCACTTTCCTCTCAACCGTTTCTTCGCTCCCCGATGGAGGTGTGGCCATCCCCGACTCATGTCCTCCCTCCTGTGGAGGTGTGGCCACTCCTGACTCATGTCCTCCCTCCTGTGGTGAGCTGCCAGCGCTTCCCCCCTGGCTCCCTTC
The DNA here is from genome assembly GCF_965112155.1 of Podarcis liolepis. NCBI lineage: Eukaryota > Metazoa > Chordata > Lepidosauria > Squamata > Lacertidae > Podarcis > Podarcis liolepis. The sequence goes on along the minus strand of NW_028148746.1, from coordinate 52,213 downwards.
CTCTTCCCTGCTTCCTGGCGGTGACGCTGGTCCCGATTTCCAGCTGCTCCCCCCTGAGTCCTCTCTGGCTCTGTCTTCCTGGGGTGCCCCCCTAGACTCCCCCCTTGCCCTCGCCACTGGTGCTCCTTTCTGTGAATCCTCTGATTCACTGGAAAGACTAGGAGATCTCGGGTCGTCGTCGTCACTCATCTTTTCTTCTGCCTCCTCCCCTTCGCTCTCTGTTTCCTCCCTTGCCCGTGCTTCTGCTCCTAAACCCCTGACATCCATCCCCCCCTCGAAGCCCCCCATTCCCCCCTCCCCTCCTTCCGGTGCTGGAGCTGGGGGCTGCTGTTGCAAAGGGACGAACGTCGGGTATCGGTCGCTTCCCGTGGCAGGCCTCCATCTGAAGTCTCCCGGGTCTTCCTCCCCGCTCTCGTCGACGACAGTCACCTCCGCTTCCATCTCTGTGCCGCCGTGCTCGAAACCAGGGTCGTCCCCGAAAACGTCCATGTCCGTCTCTCCCTCACTTCCTCCTGTCGGTGTTGCTCGTCCTGGGCCTTCCAGCCACCGTCTGCGCCACTGCTCCTCTGGCCTATCGTCCCACCAATACGAGGGTTCTGATGCAGATCCCGAGGGTAACCCCTCCAGGGAACGGACGTCTTGTGTCGGGTCCTCGTCCGAGTCGAACCCCCGGAAAGTGCTGGCCGAAAGTGTGGGCGTGAAAAGCCAGTCGTCAAAATATTCTGCTGGCATGGGTCTATGGGGAAAGAGGGCATGAAACTCGTCTTTGAGGAGAGGTTCGTCCAAGGCGTAGCCCGGCACCCAGCTGTTCGCACTGGCCGGGGTGCCCTCCTTGGCGAGAAAGTATTCTACCCCCTCTTCCCCCCATCTGGAGTCCAAAATCTCAGTGACTTCGTTGATGCGCTCCTTCTGTGCCACTTCCGCGTGCCCTGTTCTGTCTCTGACCGGACTCGGCGCTGTTCCGGGTTCCTGGAACCTGTGCGGTGCCTTGTAGGGAGTGAGCACCGATCTGTGGAATACCGGATGCATTCTGGAACCCTCCGGAAGTGCCAGTCTGAAAGCTACCGGGTTGACCTGCTCTTCGACTTGGTAGGGCCCCAGTTGCTTATGCCCTAGTTTCTTCTTGGCCAACGACCTGGCCGGCACTGCGTGGGCTGCTAACCAAACCCAGTCTCCCACGTGGAGCTCTTCTCCAACCCTTCTGTGCTTGTCTGCTTGTACCTTGTATGCGTGCTTGGCCAGCTCCAGGTGGCGCCTCAGCTGATCGTGGACCTCCTGCAGCTCCGACGCGAACGCATCTGCTGTCTGCGGCTCCCCCTCCCCCATTCTTTCCAGTCCCGGGAAGGTTCTGGGGTGCCTCCCGTTGTTGGCAAAGAACGGCGTGACCCCCGTGGACACGTGCTTCGTGTTGTTGTAGGCGAACTCGGCAAGCGGTAGGTAATCCACCCACGTCGCAGGCTGTTGATTTGCATAACATCTCAGGTACTGCTGCATGATGGCATTGACCCGCTCCGCTTGCCCGTTGGTCTGCGGGTGTCTCGCCGACGCCAGGTTGATCTTGACGTTCAGGAAGCCCATCAGCTTCTGCCAGAAATTCGAGATGAACTGCCGCCCCCGGTCGGACAGAATAGACCGTGGCAGACCATGAACCTTGAACACGTGGTCTATGAACAGTTTGGCGGTTTGCTCCGCCGTGGCCACCTTCGCACACGGAATGAAATGCGCCATCTTGGAAAACAGGTCCACCACCACCAGCACTGCCGTCTTGCCCCTTGAGCTGGGCAGATCCGTGACAAAGTCCAGAGCCACCCTTTCCCAAGGTTCGACCGGAGTTTGCAGCGGTTCCAACAGTCCGGCCGGCGGTTTGTGCACTGGTTTGGCCCTCTGGCAGGTGTCGCACCTCGCCACGTAGTCTGCGACCTCCCCTCTCATTCCAGGCCACCAGAAATCCCTGGCTACTAATTCCACCGTCTTCTCCTTGCCAAAGTGCCCGGCCGTGGGCGCGTCGTGCAGCTGCTGCAGCACCTTGGCTCGAAGTTCGTCTCCCGGCACGTAGATGGCCCCTTTTCGGATGAGCAATCCATCTCGTAGCCGGAAACCGTCGGCCGCTGCCTTGCCCCTCTGCACCTCTGCCATCTTTGCTTGTGCGAAGGAGTCCTCCTGCAACGCACGTCGCACCGCCTCTAGGTCCACGGTCGCCGCGGCGCACGCCCACACTGCTGGTGCGAAGATGTGCATGGCGGCCGCTGGCGTTGCGTCCTCCAGATACTGTGGCTTACGGGAGAGAGCGTCTGCCATGATGTTGGTGTCCCCCGGGACATACTCTATTCGGAAGTCGAAGTTTGCAAAGAACTCAGCCCAACGTATCTGCCTCTGGTTCAGGAACTGTGCCGTGCGCCAGTGCTCTAGATTCTTGTGGTCCGTGCAAACCTGCACCGTGTGCTTGGCGCCGATCAGAAAGTGCCTCCACGCCTTGAACGCTGCGTGAATGGCCAGCAACTCCCTGTCCCAGATGGTGTAGTTCTGTTCGGACTTGCTGAGCTTCCTGGAGTAAAACGCTCCCGGTCGCCACACCCCCTGCGGGTCTTTCTGCAACAGGACCGCCCCCACGGCTCTGTCCGAGGCGTCTGTCTCCACCCTCATCGGCTTGCTGGGGTTGACATGAAGCAGCTGCTCTTCCGACGCGAAGAGACGCTTGAGTGCCTGAAAGGACTGCTCCGCCTGCGCTGTCCAAACGAACTTCTTCTTCTTGGAGCTAAGCGTGTCAGTGATGGCCGCTGTCTGCATCGCGAAGCCCTTGATAAACTTGCGATAGAAGTTCGCAAAGCCGACAAACCGTTGGACCTCCTTCCGGTTGCGCGGACTCTTCCAATCCAACACCGCTCGAACCTTGGCGCTGTCCATGGCGAGCCCCTTGTCAGACAGCTTGTAGCCCAGAAAATCCACCTCCGGCACGTCAAATTGGCACTTCTCCAGCTTGGCGTAGAGCCTATGTTGCTTTAGCCTGCTCAGCACTTCCTTGACGTGTCCGTCATGCTCTTGCTGCGACTCCGAAAAGATCAGGATGTCATCTAAGAAACAGACGCACGTCTTGTAGAGAAGTCCCGCCAACACGTGATGCATAAACGCTTGAAAAACGTGGGAGCCATTTTGCAATCCAAAAGGCATAACTCTATATTCGTAGGTCCCCAGTGGCGTGAACATGGCTGTCTTCCACTCATCACCCTCCCGCATGCGAATGAGGTTGTACGCCCCCCGCAGGTCCAACTTGGTGAACACTCTGCCCTTCCGTACCTTTGCGAGGAGGTCGTCAATACGGGGCATGGGGAAGTCCGATGGCCTAGTCAGACCGTTCAAAATCCTGTAATCCACTACCAGTCTTTTCTGGGGCGTGTCCCGCTTCTTAACAAAGAATACGGGACTGCCCCCCACTGCCCTGGACTCCCGGATGAAGCCGCGTTGCAAATTATGGTCAATGAACTCTTTGAGTTCCTGCAGTTCGTCCTCTGACATGGAATACAGTTTCCCTTTAGGCAGCGCCGCCCCCGGCAGCAGGTCAATTTTGCAGTCATATGGTCTGTGAGGGGGTAGCCTGTCTGCCTCCTTCTCGCAGAAAACTTCCAAAAATTCAGCGTACTTGTGTGGAATCGCTTGCAGCGTGCCTAGCAGCAGCTGTGACTCCTCTTCCTCTCCTTCCTGCCTGGGCACGATGCAGTGTTCAGCACAAAAGGAAGAGCCGAAGGTCAGCTGCCTCTGGTACCAAGCCATCGCTGGGCTGTGCTTGTCCAGCCAACTCATGCCCAATACAATGGGCGTGTCAGATAGTCGAGTGACGTTGAAGCTGATGATTTCTCTGTGATTCCCAAGTCGCATCACCATTGGTGGCGTCTGCTTCACCACTTGCCCCCCGAGCAGCTCCCTGCCATCCACCGTGACAACCTGCAGGGGCAGTGTGGCCGGCAGCAACTGCACAGCGTGCCTGTCGACAAAGTCCTGCCCTATAAAGTCCGCATTGCTGCCTGAGTCAATGGTGATTGGCACGTCCATGGTGATTCCATTGGGCAGTTGGAGAGACGCTGTGAGCCTCACTACTGGTTTGGGCGGGAGGGGGTTCACGGGCTGTAAAATCGCTGGGGACTGCGTCACTAACACGTCTGGCTGGGCCCCAGTGCCTCTTCCTCCAGCCAGACAGCCTCGTTTCCCTGCTGTGGTCCTCCTTGCTGTGTTGCTGCAGTCACCATTGCTGAGGCTGCAGTGAGCTTGTGGGGCCTCTGGGGACACTCTTTCGCCATATGCCCTGGCTCCTCACAGACGTAACACTTCCTGTTCCCTCTAGGAGGCTTCGCTTTCACTGCTGCTGGTGCTAGGGCTCTGGTTGCTGACTGAGCCCTTGCATCTCCCACCTCCATAGGTTCGGCTCCTCCTCCTGGCGGAGGCGTGGATTGCGCCCGCGCTGCTTCCCTGGGAAAGAAGGAGGGGCCCCCGGCTGGTTCGCGCCCTCCACGCCCTTCGTCCCTGTTCCACGGACGTCCTTCCAGCCTCACCCCCACTGCCAGTGCCCTCTGAACGACCTCCTGGGTGGTTCGGGGTCTCTCCCCCCTGGCGATCTCATCTTTAATCGAGTTATGCAGCCCCTCCCAAAAGAGGTCTCTTACAGGAGCCGAATCTCTGTCCCATTCCAGGGCACTGACCAAGGCGAAAAAGCGGGCATGGTACTGCCTGACGCTGGCCCTCCCTTGTCTCAGCCCATGCACCTCCTTCCGTGCAAGATCCACGTCAATACTTGATAAAAAACACCCATCCATTGCTTTAATAAAGGCATCTGCATTCTGTAGCGCCGGATCCTTATCTCTCCATAAATTGCGTAGCCATGCTCTCGCATCCCCATGCAGATGGGACATGATGAACCCCACTCTCTCTTGTTCATCTCTAAAGTCTTTATGCAGCAGTTGCAGTGCGCACAGTACGTCGGCTCTAAAGTTGGGATACTGTTGCAGGTTCCCATCGAAGTGAGAGACCAGCCCGCCTGTCCGTCTCGCCAACCCAATGCCCTCCTGCCGGGGTGTCTGCTTTGTCAGCACGTCTAACCTGACCTGGAGATCCCTGCAGGCTGCGGCTGCTTCCTCCTCCCTCTTCCTGGATGCTAGAGCCTCGGCGTTCAGTTGTGCCACCGCGTTTCTGAGTTCCTCTATCTGCTGCTCAGCCGTCATGTCGTCTGCCGTTCGTGAGCTTGCTAGTAGGCACCTGTGTCTCTCCCCTCCTCGAGGCTGCAGATGCCCACAAGTTGAGACGGAGCTTACTGTCAGAGCTGCTTGAAGATCCTAGCTCACAGAGGATCACGCTAGCCAGCGGTCATTAAGTAAAAGTCTTTATTGAATTACAGTTTCCATTCTCACGCTGCTGCGCGCAACTCTACGCCTAGTAGCTAGGTCGGCGAAGCTCCGTCTGAGTCTCCGCCCTGTGTGCACCAACTTAATATCCTAGCCTTGCTCCACCTTTTCCTCCTGACTGTCCTCCTCTGGGTCCCTCTACCCCCCGGGGCTTCTTCCTTCCGGGATTCTTCTGACGCTGACCCAGACCCTCCTGCCTCCTTGCGCCGGGCTTTAGGACCTGGCTCTCTTTCGGGGCTGCTTACTGCGCCGCCTTCCTCTGCATTTGAACTTGGCGCGCGCGCCCAACCTTCCACTTTCCTCTCAACCGTTTCTTCGCTCCCCGATGGAGGTGTGGCCATCCCCGACTCATGTCCTCCCTCCTGTGGAGGTGTGGCCACTCCTGACTCATGTCCTCCCTCCTGTGGTGAGCTGCCAGCGCTTCCCCCCTGGCTCCCTTCCTCTTCCCTGCTTCCTGGCGGTGACGCTGGTCCCGATTTCCAGCTGCTCCCCCCTGAGTCCTCTCTGGCTCTGTCTTCCTGGGGTGCCCCCCTAGACTCCCCCCTTGCCCTCGCCACTGGTGCTCCTTTCTGTGAATCCTCTGATTCACTGGAAAGACTAGGAGATCTCGGGTCGTCGTCGTCACTCATCTTTTCTTCTGCCTCCTCCCCTTCGCTCTCTGTTTCCTCCCTTGCCCGTGCTTCTGCTCCTAAACCCCTGACAGTAGGCTTCATAATAACTCACCTGCATGGGGAAGCTAAATCCTGGCTGCGCAATTTATGGCGCGCAGATGACCCCGCCCTCCGGAATTCAAACGCGTTTATCGCGGCTATGGACGCTTGTTTTCAATCAACCGTAGATGTAGACGTGGCCAGGCGGGAAATGCATGGATTGCGGCAGGGCAAGGCCACGGTGAGACAATATCACGCTCGCTTTTTTGCGTTACTGAATGTGCTGGGCTGGGAAAAGGACTCCGCGGCAGTGAGGGATCTATTCTGGGAGGGGCTGAATGGCTCTGTGAAAGATGAGCTGGCAAGGGGGGAAAGACCTAGCACCACCACAGAAGTCGTACAGAGAGCGCTCACGATAGGAGTACGCCAAGAAGAACGCCCTTGGAGCAGGGATGAGGGTCGTCTGGCACGCGCACCCGCCAGAGCGCCTCCCTTCCTACCCAGGGAAATAGGGCGCGCGCACTCCACGCCTCCGCTGGGGGAGGGAGAAGAACCAATGGAGATAGGTGGTGCCAAGGCTCAGACAGCAACCAGAGCCCTAACACCAGGAGCAGCCAAGACGAAGACTCCTAGAGGGAGCAGGAAGTGTTACATCTGCGACAGTGCACAGCACATGGCCAAAGAGTGTCCCCAGAGGATCCAGAAGCACACTGCAGCCTCGGCAACAGTAAGAGGAGCAATTCAGCAGGGGGAGCAGCTTCAGGGAAACGACAATGCCTGGCTGGAAGCAGAGGCAATGGGGCCCAGCCAGGCAAGTCAGTGAAGCAGTCCCCAGAGATTTTGCAGCCCACAGACCCCCTCCCACCCAAACCAGTGGTGCAACTCACCGCATCACTCCAGCTGCCAAATGGATTCACCCTGGAAGTCCCTATTACCATTGACTCGGGTAGTAATGCAGACTTTGTGGGGATGGAGTTCATCAGGCAACATCGCATAGCACTACTGCCGGCCACGCTGCCCCTGAACGTCGTCACAGTCGATGGCAGGAAGCTGCTGGGTGGACAGGTGGTACAGCAAACACCACCTATGGTGATGCAAATTGGAAATCACCGCGAAGTCATCAGCTTCAACGTCACCCACCTGTCGGACACGCCCATAGTGTTGGGCATGAGTTGGCTGGATAGGCACAGCCCGGCATTAGCTTGGTACCAGCGACAATTGACCTTCGGTTCCTCCTACTGCGCAGAACACTGCATCCAGACCAGCCAGGAAGAGGAGGGACAGGGAGATGAACAGCAGCTACACCTAGGCATGGTGCAGGCAGTGCCCAACAAGTACAAGGCGTTTTTGGATGTCTTCTGCGAGAAGGAGGCGGACAAGCTGCCTCCCCACCGGCCCTACGACTGCATGATTGACCTCCTACCGGGGGCGACGCTGCCGACTGGAAAACTATACTCCATGTCTGAGGATGAAATGCAAGAACTCAGGGAGTTCATAGATCACAACTTGAAGCGGGGATTCATCCAAGAATCCAAAGCAGTGGGGGGCAGTCCCGTGTTGTACGTGAAGAAGAAAGACACGCCCCAACGCAGGTTGGTAGTTCATTACCGGCTCGTAAATTCCAGGACAAAGCCCACAGCATTCCCCATGCCCAAGATCGACGACCTGCTCGCGACGGTGAGCAAGGGGAGAATCTTCACCAAGCTGGACCTACGAGGTGCGTACAACCTTATACGCATGCGGGAGGGCGATGAGTGGAAGACGGCCATGTTTACGCCATTAGGCACCTATGAATACAAAGTTATGCCGTTTGGTCTCCAAAATGGCTCCCACTGGACTTCCGGGTTGGCGCCATCGCCGAATGGCGGACTCCCTCCGAGCTCCGGAGGGAGTCTGCTCGGCAGGGGCTGGGTCTTACCGCGCCGGCGACGCGGGGACCCTTAAAAACCACGGGCACGGAGCCCGTGGACATGGGTGACTCGGCTGGCACCGTTAGCGCCCTCCCGACTCGTGAAGGAGCCTTTTTAAAGGCTACGGATCGGGTGCCGGGGAGTGGCGTGGTGCTGTGAGTCCTCTGCTTTCCCTGCCGAGCGAAGCCGCATGCCATTCGACGGAGAGCGCTGACTTCTTCTATTGAAAATTCGGACTATAAACAACAACCCATGAGTAATTTGGAAACCGGGTTTAAAAGGAGAAAAAAAGTTTTTTTTTCCCGAATTCGGCACGAGCGGGGGAGATCCAAAAAGGAAGTCAGTCCCCCCCCCTATTGTAAACATTCTAAAACAAGGATTGGGTAACCAAGGTCAAGAGAGAAGCGTATTTTTGATAAAAATTATTAATTCCACGATGGGAAATTATAAGAATTGTGCTGGAGGAGAAGAGTGGAGGGTGGAAGGAAAATGTAACCCCCCCAGGGAACCGGGGCGATTCGTGAGAGAGCCTGGTGAAGAGAGACGGAGGCTTTGACAGCTGTCAAAGTAGCTGTCAAAGTTGGAGAATATAAAGAGGACTTTGCCATGAGGACTTTGCTGGTTAATTTTGCTACAATTTGCTACAATTTGGATATAAACTGTTGAAAACAAGGAACAACAATTTGACTTTTGGACCAGAGGAAACAAAGTTACTACAAACCCCCTAGAGGGGTTTCGGGACACTACAAGAACGGTCGTAAGTAGAAAAATACTCTTGGAATCGTACAGGACTTGTTATCTCCTGGGAAAGCTGCAAAACCGAAACAGTATTTCGTCTACAGAGGTGTTTATATTAAAGGAGACAATAGAATCTTCTATTGAAGAAAGGAAGGGACTGGACGTAAGTTTTTGTTCCTGAACAACAATAACCTCTGTAGAGGTACCAAATTTCTGAATTAGAACGTTTTAGCAGCGGAACAGGACAAGAAACCTGAGAAAATGAGAAAAAAGAACAAAGGATTACGACTTGGAAAGAACAATGGGGGGAGCTATAAAGACCAAGGAAACTAAAGGCCCTTTGGGGGCCTCTTTTACACTGGATGTTTGAAGTTAAATATCATTAAAATAAATAAATAATTAAAAAAACCCGGCAAGGTGGAACTGGGGAAAAATCTGGCTATGGATTTGAGATCTCCAGGCTGACAATAGACAGACTGATGGATATGGGGAATTCAAACCGGGGAAGGGGGGGGGAGATTTGGAATCCAAAGGCTGTGCAACTATTTTTTGAATCTTTTTATATTTTTTATTTTCTATATCTTTCTATAACTTCTTGTATATCACTTTATTTTGATTGGACGTTGTCAGGGGTTCAGGAGCAGAGGCAAGGGCAAGGGAGGAAACAGAGAGCGAGGGGGAGGAGGCAGAAGAAAAGATGAGTGATGACAACGACCCGAGATCTCCGAGTCTTTCCAGTGAATCAGAAGATTCACAGAAAGGAGCACCAGTGGCCAGGGCAAGGGGGGAGCCTAGGGGGACACCCCAGGAAGAAAGGGCCAGAGGGGGCTCAGAGGGGAGCAGTTGGAAATCGGGACCAGCGTCACCAACAGAGAGCAGGGGAGAGGAAGGGCGCCAGGTATCAAGCGCTGGAAGCTCACAACAGGAGGGAGGGCACGAGTCAGGAGTGGCCACACCTCCATCGGGGAGCGGAGAAACGGTCAGACGGAAAGTGGGAGGTTGGGCGCGCGCGCCAAGTTCAAATGCACAGGAAGGTGGCGCAGTAAGCAGCCCGGAAAGGGAGCCAGGTCCTAAAGCCCGGCGCAAGGAGACAGGAGGGTCCGGGGGGTCAGCGTCAGAAGAATCCCGGAAGGAAGAGACCCCGGGGGGCAGAGGGACCCAGAGAAGAACAGTCAGGCGGAAAAGGTGGAGTAAGGCTAGGGTATTAAGTTGGTGTACAGGGGGCGGAGACTCAGACGGAGCTTCGCCGGTCTAACCCTTAAGACGTAGAGCTGCGCGCAGCAGCTTGAGAATGGAAACTGTAACTCAATAAAAGACAAGTGACCGCTGGCTAGCGTGATCCTCTGTGAGCTAGGATCTGGAAGCAGCTCTGACAGTAAGCTCCGTCCCACGTTGTGGGCATCTACAGCCTCGCGGACAGAGGAGAAGGAGGGTGCCTACGACTCAGCTCACGAACGGCAGACAAGATGACGGCCGAACAGCAGATAGGAGAACTCAGAGAAACAGTGACACGTCTGAATGCCGAAATACTTGCATCCAGGAAGAGAGAGGAGGACGCAGCTGCCGCCTACAGGGATCTCCATGTCAGGTTGGAAGTGCTTACGAAGCAAGGGCAACTGACACCCAAACCGGAGGGGATTGGGTTGGGGAGAAGAACAGGCGGTCTAGTCTCTCACTTCGATGGGAATTTACAACTGTACCCCAACTTTAGAGCAGATGTACAGTGTGCACTGCAACTACTGGACAAAGACTTTAGAGATGAGCAGGAGAAGGTGGGATTTATCATGTCCCATTTGCATGGAGATGCTAAAGCATGGCTGCGCAATTTGTGGAGAGATAAGGATCCAGCGCTCCAAACCGCGGATGCCTTTATCAAAGCGATGGATGGCTGCTTTTTATCTAGCATAGACGTGGATCTTGCCCGGAAGGAGGTGCATGGGCTGAAGCAAGGGAGGGCCAGCGTAAGACAGTACCATGCCCGCTTTTTTGCATTAGTCAGTGCCTTGGAATGGGACAGAGATTCAGCTCCAGTCAGAGATCTATTTTGGGAAGGCTTGAACAGTGCGGTTAAAGACGAAATTGCAAGGGGGGAGAGACCCCGGACCACGTAGGAGGTCGTTCAGAGGGCGCTGGCGGTGGGAGTGCGGCTGGAGGAACGTCCATGGAGCAGGGACGAAGGACGTGGAGGGCGCGAACCAGCGAGAGGGTTCTCCTTCGTTCCCAGGGAAGCTGCGCGTGCGCAATCCATGCCTCCGCCAGGAGGGGGAGCGGAACCGATGGAGGTTGGCGGTGCCAGGGCTCAGTCAACAACCAGAGCCACAGCACTGGGAGCAGTCAAAGCGAAGCCTCCTAGAGGGAACAGGAAGTGTTACATCTGCGAAAGTCCGCAGCACATGGCGAAAGAGTGTCCCCAGAGGCTCCACAAGCACACTGCAGCCTCAGCAATGGTAACTGCAGCAACTCAGCAAGGGGAACCACAGCAGGGAAACGACGGAGTCTGGCTGGAGAGAGAGGCACTGGGGCCCAGCCAGACGTGTCAGTGAAGCAGTCCCCAGAGATTTTGCAGCCCACAGACCCCCTCCCACCCAAACCAGTGGTGAGGCTCACCGCATCGCTCCAGCTACCCAATGGACTCACCATGGACGTGCCAATCACCATTGACTCAGGAAGCAATGCGGACTTTAGAGGGCAGGACTTTGTCGATAAACACGCTATACAGCTGCTGCCTGCCACGCTGCCCCTGCAGGTCGTCACGGTGGATGGCAGGGAGCTGCTAGGGGGGCAGGTGGTGAAGCAAACGCCACCAATGGTGATGCAACTTGGAAATCACAGGGAAATCATCAGTTTTAATGTCACGAGACTGTCGGACACGCCTATTGTCTTGGGCATGAGTTGGCTGGACAGACACAGTCCGACGTTGGCTTGGTACCAGCGGCAGCTAGTCTTTGGCTCTTCATACTGTGCTGAACACTGCATTCTGCCCCGGCAGGAGGGAGAGGAGGAGGAAGCGCAGCTGCAGCTGGGGACGCTGCAAGCAATCCCCCACAAATACGCGGGATTTTTGGAGGTCTTCTGCGAGAAGGAAGCGGATAAGCTACCCCCCCACAGATCATATGACTGCAAGATTGACCTACTGCCAGGGGCGGCGCTGCCCAAAGGGAAGCTGTATTCCATGTCTGAGGACGAACTACAGGAACTCAAGGAGTTCATAGATCATAATCTGGAGCGCGGCTTCATCCGAGAGTCCAAGGCGGTGGGAGGCAGTCCTGTATTCTTTGTTAAGAAGAAGAACACGCCCCAAAAAAGACTTGTAGTGGACTACCGGATCTTGAACAGTGTGACCAAGCCATCGGACTTCCCCATGCCCAGGATCGACGACCTCCTCGCGACGGTACGCAAGGGCCGCGTGTTCACTAAGTTGGACCTGCGTGGGGCGTACAACCTCATTCGCATGCGGGAGGGTGATGAGTGGAAGACAGCCATGTTCACGCCCCTGGGCACCTACGAATACAGAGTTATGCCTTTTGGATTACAAAATGGCTCCCACTGTTTTCAAGCTTTCATGCATCACGTGCTGGCGGGGCTCCTTTACAAGACGTGCGTCTGCTTCTTGGATGACATCCTGATATTTTCTGAATCGCAGCAGGATCACGACAGACACGTCAAGGAAGTGCTGAGCAGACTACAGCAGCATAGGCTTTACGCCAAGCTGGAAAAGTGCCAGTTCGACGTGACGGAGGTGGATTTCCTGGGCTACAGGTTGTCAGACAAGGGGCTCGCCAAGGACAGCGCCAAGGTTCGTGCCGTGTTGGACTGGAAGAGCCCGCGCAACCGGAAGGAGGTCCAGAGGTTTGTTGGCTTTGCGAACTTCTATCGCAAGTTTATCAAGGGGTTCGCTATGCAAACAGCGGCCATCACAGACACGCTCAGTTCCAAGAAGAAGAAGTTCATCTGGACGGAGCAGGCGGAGCAGTCTTTTCAGGCACTGAAGCGTCTCTTCGCGTCGGAAGAGCAGCTGTTGCATGTCAACCCCAGCAGGCCTATGAGGGTGGAGACGGACGCTTCAGACAGAGCCGTGGGAGCAGTCCTGTTGCAGGAAGACCCGCAGGGGGCCTGGAGGCCGGGAGCGTTTTACTCCAGGAAGCTCAGCAAGTCTGAACAGAACTACACCATCTGGGACAGGGAGTTGCTTGCCATTCATGCAGCTTTCAAGGCGTGGAGGCACTTCCTGATCGGCGCCAAGCACACGGTGCAGGTCTGCACGGACCACAAGAATCTGGAGCACTGGCGCACGGCGCAGTTCCTGAACCAGAGGCAGATACGTTGGGCCGAGTTCTTTGTGAACTTCGACTTCCGAATAGAGTATGTCCCGGGGGACACCAACGTCATGGCGGATGCCCTATCCCGTAAACCACAGTACCTGGAGGAGGCGACGCCAGCGGCTGCCATGCACATCTTCGCACCGACGGTGTGGGCGTGCGCTTTGGCGACAGTTGACCTGGATGCAGTGAGGAGAGCGCTGCAGGATGACACCTTCGCACGAGCCAAGATGGCAGAGGCGCAAAGGGGTACGGCGGCGACCGGCGAGTTCCACGTTCGCGATGGATTACTCCTCCGTAAACGGGCCATCTACGTGCCGGGGGACGATCTTCGCGCCAAGGTACTGCAGCAGCTGCACGACGCACCCACTGCCGGGCACTTTGGCACAGAAAAGACGATAGAATTAGTCGCCAGGGACTTCTGGTGGCCCAGAATGAGAGGGGAGGTCGCGGACTACGTGGCGAGGTGCGACACCTGCCAAAGGGCCAAACCAGCACACAGGCCGCCGGCGGGACTGCTGGAACCGCTGCAAACCCCGTTCGAACCTTGGGAGAGAGTGGCCCTGGACTTTGAACGCTGGCTAGCATGATCCTCTGTGAGCTAGGATCTGAGAGCAGCTCTGACAGTGTGCAATGAGACCAAAATAGCACAACACCATCTTTTCGCTTCCATATGCCTAGAAATAAAACGAATAAGCTTTGATTGGGCTTTTTTCAATTCGCCTGGTGTTATTTGGGTGTGTGCCAGAATCACACCAAAACCAAAGCAAAAAGGTGTTTTGGGTTCCTTCTACATTAAAAGAAGATGATAAAGCTCTGATTGAGCTTATTTCAATTTGGTGTTTTTGGAGTTAGAATGCACATTCAACCAAAAATCGCAGAGTGACATGTTTGTTACCAGCGCAAATCAAGCATAGGTGTTTTGGTTCCATCTCAATAGGTAAAGGAACGATTAAGCTTCGATTGCTCTTTTGGTGTTCATTCACCCACAAATAGCAAAGCGGTGTTATAAGCCTAAGCAAAGCCAAACAGGTTGTTTTGGTTTCAAAGTACATAGAAAGACTATTCTTGGATTGCACTTACTTCGTGTCGTGTTTTTTGCTCTTAATGCACATTGACACAGAAATCGAAAGTGTGTGCAATGAGACCAAAATAACACAACACCATCTTTTCGCTTCCATATGCGTAGAAAGAAGACGAATAAGCTTTGATTGGGCTTTTTTCAATTCGCATGGTGTTATTTGGGTGTGCGCCAGAATCACACCAAAACCAAAGCAAAAAGGTGTTTTGGGTTCCATCTACATAAAAAGAAGATGATAAAGCTCTGATTGGGCTTATTTCAGGTTGGTGTTTTGGGGGTTAGAATGCACATTCAAGCAAAAATCGCAGACATGTTTGTTACCAGCCCAAATCAAGCATAAGTAAACATATGGTAACATCTCAATAGAAAAAGGACGAATAAGCTTCCATTGCCATTTCGGTGTTCATTCACCCACAAATAGCAAAGTAAAGTGTAAGAGCCCTAAACAAAGCCAAAAAGGTTGTTTTGGGTGCGAGCTAGATAGAAAGAATAATCTTGGATTGCGCTTACTTCATGTCGTGTTCTTTGCTGTTAATGCACATTGACACAGAAATCGCAAAGTGTGTGCAATGAGACCAAAATAACACAACACCATCTTTTCGCTTCCATATGCGTAGAAAGAAGACGAATAAGCTTTGATTGGGCTTTTTTCAATTCGCCTGGTGTTATTTGGGTGTGCGCCAGAATCACACCAAAGGAAAGCAAAAAGATCCTTTGGGTGCTGTCAGAGCTGCTTCCAGATCCTAGCTCACAGAGGATCACGCTAGCCAGCGGTCACTTGTAAAAGTCTTTTTTTGAGTTACAGTTTCCATTCTCAAGCTGCTGCGCGCAGCTCTACGTCTTAAGGGTTAGACCGGCGAAGCTCCGTCTGAGTCTCCGCCCCCTGTACACCAACTTAATACCCTAGCCTTACTCCACCTTTTCTGCCTGACTGTTCTTCTCTGGGTCCCTCTGCCCCCCGGGGTCTCTTCCTTCCGGGATTCTTCTGACGCTGACCCCCCGGACCCTCCTGTCTCCTTGCGCCGGGCTTTAGGACCTGGCTCCCTTTCTGGGCTGCTTACTGCGCCACCTTCCTGTGCATTTGAACTTGGCGCGCGCGCCCAACCTTCCACTTTCCGTCTGACCGTTTCTTCGCTCCCCGATGGAGGTGTGCCCACTCCTGACTCGTGCCCTCCCTCCTGTTGTGAGCTGCCAGCGCTTGATACCTGGCGCCCTTCCTCTCCCCTGCTCTCTGTTGGTGACGCTGGTCCCGATTTCCAACTGCTCCCCTCTGAGCCCCCTCTGGCCCTTTCTTCCTGGGGTGTCCCCCTAGGCTCCCCCCTTGCCCTGGCCACTGGTGCTCCTTTCTGTGAATCTTCTGATTCACTGGAAAGACTCAGAGATCTCGGGTCGTCGTCATCACTCATCTTTTCTTCTGCCTCCTCCCCCTTGCTCTCTGTTTCCTCCCTTGCCCTTGCCTCTGCTCCTGAACCCCTGACATCCATCCCCCCCTCGAAGCCCCCTCTTCCCCCCTCCCCTCCTTCCGGGGCGGGAGCTGGGTGCTGCCGTGTCAGGGGGACGAATGTCGGATACAGTTCGCTTCCCGTGGCGGGCCTCCATCTGAAGTCTTCCGGTTCTTCCTCCCTGCTCCCGTCGACGACGGTCACCTCCGCTTCCATCTCTGTGCCGCCGTGCTCGAAACCCGGGTCGTCCCCGAAAACGTCCATGTCCGTCTCTCCCTCGCTTCCTTCTGGAGACGTTGCTCGTCCTGGACCCTCCAGCCACTTTCTGCGGAACTGCTCCTCTGGTCGATCATCCCACCAATACGAGGGTTCTGAAGCAGATCCCGAGGGTGACCCCACCGGGGAACGGGCGTCTCGTGTCGGTTCCTCGTCCGAGTCGAACCCCCGGAACGTGCTGGCTGAAAGCGTGGGCGTGAAAAGCCAGTCGTCGAAAAAGTCTGCTGGCATTGGCCTATGTGGGAAGAGGGCATGAAACTCTTCTTTGAGCAGAGGTTCGTCTAAAGCGTAGCCCGGCACCCAGCTGTTGGCACTGGCCGGGGTGCCCTCCTTGGCGAGAAGGTATTCTACCCCCTCTTCCCCCCATCTGGAGTCCAAAATCTCTGTGACTTCGTTGATGTGCTCCTCCTGTGCCACTCCCCCTTGCTCGGTTCTCTCTCGGAGCGGACTCGGTGCCGTTCCTGGTTCCTGAAACCTGTGAGGTGCCTTGTAGGGAGTGAGCACCGATCTGTGGAACACCGGATGCATCCTGGAGCCCTCCGGAAGCGCCAGCCTGAAAGCCACCGGGTTGACCTGCTCTTCGACTTGGTAGGGCCCCAGTTGTTTATGCCCTAGTTTCTTCTTCGCCAACGACCTGGCCGGCACTGCGTGGGCTGCTAACCAGACCCAGTCTCCCACATGGATCTCTTCGCCAAGCCTTCTGTGCTTGTCCGCTTGTACCTTGTATGCGTGTTTAGCCAGCTCCAGGTGCCGCCGCAGCTGATCGTGGACTTCCTGCAACTCCGACGCGAACGCATCTGCTGTCTGCGGCTCCCCCTCCCCCATTCTTTCCAGTCCCGGGAAGGTTCTGGGGTGCCTCCCGTTGTTGGCGAAGAACGGCGTGACTCCCGTGGACACGTGCTTCGTGTTGTTGTAGGCGAACTCGGCGAGAGGCAGGTAATCCACCCACGTCGCAGGCTGTTGATTCGCATAACATCTCAGGTACTGCTGCATGATGGCATTGACCTGCTCCGCTTGCCCGTTGGTCTGCGGGTGTCTAGCCGACGCCAGGTTGATCTTGACGTTCAGGAAGCCCAT
Organism: Podarcis liolepis; assembly: GCF_965112155.1. Lineage (NCBI taxonomy): Eukaryota > Metazoa > Chordata > Lepidosauria > Squamata > Lacertidae > Podarcis > Podarcis liolepis. Next base: position 35,330 of record NW_028148746.1, on the reverse strand, counting down.
CAGCTTCTGCCAGAAGTTCGAGATGAACTGCCGCCCCCGGTCGGACAGTATAGACCGCGGCAGACAGTGAACCCTGAACACGTGATCTATGAACAGTTTGGCGGTTTGTTCCGCCGTGGCCACCTTCGCACACGGAATGAAATGTGTCATCTTGGAGAACAAGTCCACCACCACTAGCACTGCCGTCTTGCCCCTCGAGCTGGGCAGATCCGTGACAAAGTCCAGGGCCACTCTCTCCCACGGTTCGAACGGGGTTTGCAGCGGTTCCAGCAGTCCCGCCGGCGGTCTGTGTACTGGTTTGGCCCTTTGGCAGGTGTCGCACCTCGCCACGTAGTCCGCGACCTCCCCTCTCATTCTGGGCCACCAGAAGTCCCTGGCGACTAATTCTATCGTCTTCTCTGTGCCAAAGTGCCCGGCAGTGGGCGCGTCGTGCAGCTGCTGCAGTACCTTGGCGCGAAGATCGTCCCCCGGCACGTAGATGGCCCCTTTACAGAGGAGTAATCCATCGCGAACTTGGAACTCGCCGATCGCCGCCGTGCCCCTTTGCGCCTCTGCCATCTTGGCTCGCGCGAAGGTGTCATCCTGCAGCGCTCTGCTCACCGCATCCAGGTCAACTGTCGCCGAAGCGCACGCCCACACAGTCGGTGTGAAGATGCGCATGACAGCCGCTGGCGTCGCCTCCTCCAGGTACTGTGGTTTACGGGATAGGGCATCCGCCATGACGTTGGTGTCCCCCGGGACATACTCTATTCGGAAGTCGAAGTTCGCAAAGAATTCGGCCCAACGTATCTGCCTCTGGTTCAGGAACTGCGCCGTGCGCCAGTGCTCCAGATTCTTGTGGTCCGTGCAGACCTGCACCGTGTGCTTGGCGCCGATCAGGAAGTGCCTCCACGCCTTGAAAGCAGCATGAATGGCAAGCAACTCCCTGTCCCAGATGGTGTAGTTCTGTTCAGACTTGCTGAGCTTCCTGGAATAAAATGCTCCCGGCCTCCAGGCCCCCTTCGGGTCTTGTGCAACAGGACTGCTCCCATGGCTCTGTCCGATGCGTCCGTCTCCACCCTCATAGGCCTGCTGGGGTTGACATGTAACAGCTGCTCTTCCGACGCGAAGAGACGCTTGAGTGCCTGAAAAGACTGCTCCGCCTGCTCCGTCCAGATGAACTTCTTCTTCTTGGAACTGAGCGTGTCTGTGATGGCCGCTGTTTGCATAGCGAACCCCTTGATAAACTTGCTGTCAGAGCTGCTCCCAGATCCTAGCTCACAGAGGATCACGCTAGCCAGCGATCATTAAGTAAAAGTCTTTATTGAGTTACAGTTTCCATTCTCAAGCTGCTGCGTGCAACTCTACGTCTTATGCGTTAGATCGGCGAAGCTCCGTCTGAGTCTCCGCCCCGTGTACACCAACTTAATATCCTAGCCCTGCTCCACCTTTTCCGCCTGACTGTTCTTCTCTGGGTCCCTCTGCCCCCCGGGGTCTCTTCCTTCCGGGATTCTTCTGAAGCCGACCCCCCGGACCCTCCTGTCTCCTTGCGCCGGGCTTTAGGACCTGGCTCCCTTTCCGGGCTGCCTACTGCGCCACCTTCCTGTGCATTTGAACTTGGCGCGCGCGCCCAACCTTCCACTTTCCGTCTGACCGTTTCTTCGCTCCCCGATGGAGGTGTGGCCACTCCTGACTCGTGCCCTCCCCCCTGTTGTGAGCTGCCAGCGCTTGATCCCTGGCGCCCTTCTTCTTCCCTGCTCTCTGGCGGTGAAGCTGGTCCCGATTTCCAACTGCTCCCCTCTGAGTCCCCTCTGGCTCTATCTTCCTGGGGTGTCCCCCTAGGCTCCCCCCTTGCCCTGGCCACTGGTGCTCCTTTCTGTGAATCTTCTGATTCACTGGAAAGACTCAGAGATCTCGGGTCGTCGTCATCACTCATCTTTTCTTCTGCCTCCTCCCCCTCGCTCTCTGTTTCCTCCCTTGCCCTTGCCTCTGCTCCTGAACCCCTGACATCCATCCCCCCCTCGAAGCCCCCTCTTCCCCCCTCCCCTCCTTCCAGGCGGGAGCTGGGTGCTGCCGTGTCAGGGGGACGAATGTCGGATACAGTTCGCTTCCCGTGGCGGGCCTCCATCTGAAGTCTTCTGGTTCTTCCTCCCTGCTCCCGTCGATGACGGTCACCTCCGCTTCCATCTCTCTGCCGTGCCCCTTTGCGCCTCTGCCATCTTTGCTTGCGCGAAGGAGTCATCCTGCAACGCTCGTCGCACCGCCTCCAGGTCAACTGTTGCCGCAGCGCACGCCCACACTGTCGGTGCGAAGATGTGCATGGCGGCCGCTGGCGTTTCCTCGTCCAGATACTGTGGCTTACGGGAGAGAGCATCCGCCATGATGTTGGTGTCCCCCGGGACATACTCTATTCGGAAGTCGAAGTTCGCAAAGAACTCGGCCCAACGTATCTGCCTCTGGTTCAGGAACTGTGCCGTGCGCCAGTGCTCCAGATTCTTGTGGTCCGTGCAGACCTGCACCGTGTGCTTGGCGCCGATCAGGAAGTGCCGCCACGCTTTGAATGCTGCATGAATGGCCAGCAACTCCCTGTCCCAGATGGTGTAGTTCTGTTCAGACTTGCTGAGCTTCCTGGAGTAAAACGCTCCCGGCCTCCAAACCCCCTGCGGGTCTTTCTGCAGCAGGACTGCTCCCACGGCTCTGTCCGAAGCGTCTGTCTCCACCCTCATCGGCCTGCTGGGGTTGACATGAAGCAGCTGCTCTTCCGACGCGAAGAGACGCTTGAGTGCCTGAAAGGACTGCTCCGCCTGCTCTGTCCAGATGAACTTCTTTTTCTTGGAGCTGAGCGTGTCCGTGATGGCCGCTGTCTGCATAGCAAAGCCTTTGATAAACTTGCGATAGAAGTTCGCGAAGCCGACAAACCGTTGGACCTCCTTCCGGTTGCGTGGGCTTTTCCAATCCAACACTGCTCGAACCTTGGCGCTGTCCATGGCGAGCCCCTTGTCAGACAACTTGTAGCCCAGGAAATCCACCTCCGTCACGTCAAATTGGCACTTCTCCAGCTTGGCGTAAAGCCTATGCTGCTGTAGCCTGCTCAGCACTTCCTTGACGTGTCTGTCATGCTCCTGCTGCGATTCCGAAAAGATCAGGATGTCATCCAAGAAACAGACGCACGTCTTGTAGAGGAGCCCCGCCAAGACGTGATGCATGAAAGCTTGAAAAACGTGGGAGCCATTTTGCAATCCAAAAGGCATAACTCTATATTCGTAGGTGCCCAGGGGCGTGAACATGGCTGTCTTCCACTCATCTCCTTCCCGCATGCGAATGAGGTTGTACGCCCCTCACAGGTCCAACTTGGTGAACACGCTGCCCTTGCGTACCTTTGCGAGGAGGTCGTCGATTCGGGGCATGGGGAAGTCCGATGCCTTGGTCACACTGTTCAAGATGCGATCATAGAATCATAGAATCATAGAGTTGGAAGAGACCACAAGGGCCATCGAGTCCAACCCCCTGCCAAGCAGGAAACACCATCAGAGCACTCCTGACATATGGTTGTCAAGCCTCTGCTTAAAGACCTCCAAAGTAGGGGACTCCACCACACTCCTTGGCAGCAAATTCCACTGTCGAACAGCTCTTACTGTCAGGAAGTTCTTCCTAATGTTTAGGTGGAATCTTCTTTCTTGTAGTTTGGATCCATTGCTCCGTGTCCGCTTCTCTGGAGCAGCAGAAAACAACCTTTCTCCCTCCTCTATGTGACATCCTTTGATATATTTGAACATGGCTATCATATCACCCCTTAACCTCCTCTTCTCCAGGCTAAACATGCCCAGCTCCCTTAGCCGTTCCTCATAAGGCATCGTTTCCAGGCCTTTGACCATTTTGGTTGCCCTCCTCTGGACACGTTCCAGTTTGTCAGTGTCCTTCTTGAATTGTGGTGCCCAGAACTGGACACAGTACTCCAGGTGTGGTCTGACCAGAGCAGAATACAGTGGCACGATTACTTCCCTTGATCTAGATGCTATACTCCTATTGATAGTCCACTACAAGTCTTTTTTGGGGCGTGTCCCGCTTCTTAACAAAGAATACAGGACTGCCCCCCGCTGCCTTGGACTCTCGGATGAAACCGCGCTCCAAATTATGATCTATGAACTCTTTGAGTTCCTGCAGTTCGTCCTCAGACATGGAATACAGCTTCCCTTTGGGCAGCGCCGCCCCCGGCAGCAGGTCAATTTTGCAGTCATATGGTCTGTGGGGGGGGGGTAGCCTGTCTGCCTCCTTCTCGCAGAAAACCTCCAAAAATTCTGCGTACTTGTGGGGAACCGCTTGCAGCGTGCCTAGCTGCAGCTGTGACTCCTCTTCCTCTCCTTCCTGCCGGGGCACGATGCAGTGTTCAGCACAAAAGGAAGAGCCGAAGGTCAGCTGCCTCTGGTACCAAGCCAGCGTCGGGCTGTGCTTGTCCAGCCAACTCATGCCCAATACAATGGGCGTGTCCGATAGTTGAGTGACGTTGAAGCTGATGACTTCCCTGTGATTCCCAAGTCGCATCACCATTGGTGGCGTCTGCTTCACCACTTGCCCCCCTAGCAGCTCCCTGCCATCCACCGTGACAACCTGCAGGGGCAGCGTGGCAGGCAGCAACTGTATAGCGTGCCGGTCGACAAAGTCTTGCCCTATAAAGTCCGCATTGCTTCCTGAGTCAATGGTGATTGGCACGTCCATGGTGATTCCATTGGGCAGCTGGAGCGATGCGGTGAGCCTCACTACTGGTTTGGGCGGGAGGGGGTCCATGGGCTGTAAAATCTCTGGGGACTGCTTCACTGACACGTCAGGCTGGGCCCCAGTGCCTCTTTCTCCAGCCAGACTCCGTCGTTTCCCTGCTGTGGTTCTCCTTCCTGCGTTGCTGCAGTTACCATTGCTGAGGCTGCAGTGTGCTTGTGGAGCCTCTGGGGACACTCTTTCGCCATATGATGTGGAGCATCGCAGATGTAACACTTCCTGTTCCCTCTAGGAGGCTTCACTTTCACTGCTGCCGGTGCTAGGGCTCTGGCTGCTGACTGAGCCCTTACACCTCCAACCTCCATAGGTTCCGCTCCTCCTCCTGGCGGAGGCGTGGATTGCGCACGCGCTGCTTCTCTGGGAAGGAAGGAGGAGCCCCTGGCTGGTTCGCGCCCTCCACGCCCTTCGTCCCTGCTCCACGGACGTTCTTCCAGCCGCACCCCCACCGCCAGCGCCCTCTGAACGATCTCCTGCGTGGTCCGGCGTCTCTCCCCCCTCGCAATTTCATCTTTAACCGCGCTGTGCAATCCCTCCCAAAAAAGATCTCTGACTGGAGCCGAATCTCTGTCCCATTCCAGGGCACTGACCAAAGCGAAAAAGTGGGCATGGTACTGCCTTACGCTGGCCCTCCCTTGCTTCAGTCCATGTATCCCCCTCCGAGCAAGATCCACGTCGATGCTTGATAAAAAGCACCCATCCATCGCTTTAATAAAGGCATCCGCATTTTGTAGCGCCGGATCCTTATCTCTCCACAAATTGCGCACCCATGCTTTAGCATCTCCATGCAAATGGGACATGATGAATCCCACCTTCTCTTGCTCATCTCTAAAGTTTTTGATCAGCAGTTGCAGTGCACACATTACATCTGCTCTAAAGTTGGGGTACTGTTGCAAATTCCCATCGAAGTGAGAGACCAGACCGCCTGTTCGTCTCCCCAACCCAATCCCCTCCGGTTTGGGTGTCAGTTGCCCTTGCTTCGTAAGCACTTCCAACCTGACCTGGAGATCCCTGTAGGCGGCAGATGCGTCCTCCTCTCTCTTCCTGGATGCCAGAGCCTCGGCATTCAGTCGTGTCACTGCTTCTCTGAGTTCCGCTATCTGCTGTTCGGCCGTCATGTTGTCTGCCGTTCGTGAGCTCGCTAGTAGGCACCCGCTTTCTCTCCTCTCCGTGAGGCCGTAGATGCCCACAATTTTGAGACGGAGCTTACTGTCAGAGCTGCTCCCAGATCCTAGCACACAGAGGATCACGCTAGCCAGCGATCATTAAGTAAAAGTCTTTATTGAGTTACAGTTTCCATTCTCAAGCTGCTGCGTGCAACTCTACGTCTTATGCGTTAGATCGGCGAAGCTCCGTCTGAGTCTCCGCCCCGTGTACACCAACTTAATATCCTAGCCCTGCTCCACCTTTTCCGCCTGACTGTTCTTCTCTGGGTCCCTTGGCCCCCGGGGTCTCTTCCTTCCGGGATTCTTCTGACGTCGACCCCCCAGACCCTCCTGTCTCCTTGCGCCGGGCTTTAGGACCTGGCTCCCTTTCCGGGCTGCCTACTGCGCCACCTTGATGTGCATTTGAACTTGGCGCGCGCGCCCAACCTTCCACTTTCCGTCTGACCGTTTCTTCGCTCCCCGATGGAGGTGTGGCCACTCCTGACTCGTGCCCTCCCCCCTGTTGTGAGCTGCCAGCGCTTGATCCCTGGCGCCCTTCCTCTTCCCTGCTCTCTGGCGGTGACGCTGGTCCCGATTTCCAACTGCTCCCCTCTGAGTCCCCTCTGGCTCTATCTTCCTGGGGTGTCCCCCTAGGCTCCCCCCTTGCCCTGGCCACTGGTGCTCCTTTCTGTGAATCTTCTGATTCACTGGAAAGACTCGGAGATCTCGGGTCGTCGTCATCACTCATCTTTTCTTCTGCCTCCTCCGCCTCGCTCTCTGTTTCCTCCCTTGCCCTTGCCTCTGCTCCTGAACCCCTGACACTTGCAATAGAAGTTCGCAAAGCCAACAAACCTCTGGACCTCCTTCCGGTTGCGCGGGCTCTTCCAGTCCAACACGGCACGAACCTTGGTGCTGTCCATGGCGAGCCCCTTGTCTGACAACCTGTAGCCCAGGAAATCCACCTCCGTCACGTCGAACTGGCACTTTTCCAGCTTGGCGTAAAGCCTATGCTGCTGTAGTCTGCTCAGCACTTCCTTGACGTGTCTGTCGTGATCCTGCTGCGATTCAGAAAATATCAGGATGTCATCCAAGAAGCAGACGCACGTCTTGTAGAGGAGCCCCGCCAGCACGTGATGCATGAAAGCTTGAAAACAGTGGGAGCCATTTTGCAATCCAAAAGGCATAACTCTGTATTCGTAGGGGCGTGAACATGGCTGTCTTCCACTCATCACCCTCCCGCATGCAAATGAGGTTGTACGCCCCACGCAGGTCCAACTTGATGAACACGCGGCCCTTGCGTACCGTCGCGAGGAGGTCGTCGATCCTGGGCATGGGGAAGTCCGATGGCTTGGTCACACTGTTCAAGATCCGGTAGTCCACTACAAGTCTTTTTTGGGGCGTGTCCTTCTTCTTAACAAAGAATACAGGACTGCCTCCCACCGCCTTGGACTCTCGGATGAAGCCGCGCTCCAAATTATGATCTATGAACTCCTTGAGTTCCTGTAGTTCGTCCTCAGACATGGAATACAGCTTCCCTTTGGGCAGCGCCGCCCCTGGCAGTAGGTCAATCTTGCAGTCATATGATCTGTGGGGGGGGTAGCTTATCCGCTTCCTTCTCGCAGAAGACCTCCAAAAATCCCGCATATTTGTGTGGGATTGCTTGCAGCGTCCCCAGCTGCAGCTGCACTTCCTGCTCCTCTCCCTCCTGCCGGGGCAGAATGCAGTGTTCAGCGCAGTATGATGAGCCAAAGACTAGCTGCCGCTGGTACCAAGCCAACGTCGGACTGTGTCTGTCCAGCCAACTCATGCCCAAGACAATAGGCGTGTCCGACAGTCTGGTGACATTAAAACTGATGATTTCCCTGTGATTTCCAAGTCGCATCACCATTGGTGGCGTTGCCCCCTAGCAGCTCCCTGCCATCCACCGTGACAACCTGCAGGGGCAGCGTGGCAGGCAGCAGCTGTATAGCGTGTTTATCAACAAAGTCCTGCCCTCTAAAGTCCGCATTGCTTCCTGAGTCAATGGTGATTGGCACGTCCATGGTGAGTCCATTGGGTAGCTGGAGCGATGCGGTGAGCCTCACCACTGGTTTGGGTGGGAGGGGGTCTGTGGGCTGCAAAATCTCTGGGGACTGCTTCACTGACACGTCTGGCTGGGCCCCAGTGCCTCTCTCTCCAGCCAGACTCCGTCGTTTCCCTGCTGTGGTTCCCCTTGCTGAGTTGCTGCAGTTACCATTGCTGAGGCTGCAGTGTGCTTGTGGAGCCTCTGGGGACACTCTTTCGCCATGTGCTGCGGACTTTCGCAGATGTAGCACTTCCTGTTCCCTCTAGGAGGCTTCGCTTTGACTGCTCCCGGTGCTGTGGCTCTGGTTGCTGACGGAGCCCTGGCACCGCCAACCTCCATCGGTTCTGCTCCCCCTCCTGGCGGAGGCGTGGATTGCGCACGCGCAGCTTCCCTGGGAACGAAGGAGAACCCTCTCGCTGGTTCGCGCCCTCCACGTCCTTCGTCCCTGCTCCATGGACGTTCCTCCAGCCGCACTCCCACCGCCAGCGCCCTCTGAACGACCTCCTGCGTGGTCCGGGGTCTCTCCCCCCTTGCAATTTCATCTTTAACCGCACTGTTCAAGCCTTCCCAAAATAGATCTCTGACTGGAGCTGAATCTCTGTCCCATTCCAAGGCACTGACTAATGCAAAAAAGGGGGCATGGTACTGCCTCACGCTGGCCCTCCCTTGCTTCAGCCCATGCACCTCCTTCCGGGCAAGATCCACGTCTATGCTAGATAAAAAGCAGCCATCCATCACTTTAATAAAGGCATCCGCGGTTTGGAGTGCTGGATCCTTATCTCTCCACAAATTGCGCAGCCATGCTTTAGCATCTCCATGCAAATGGGACATGATAAATCCCACCTTCTCTTGCTCATCTCTAAAGTCTTTGTCCAGCAGTTGCAGTGCACACTGTACATCTGCTCTAAAGTTGGGGTACAGTTGTAAATTCCCATCGAAGTGAGAGACTAGACCGCCTGTTCTTCTCCCCAACCCAATCCCCTCCGGTTTGGGTGTCAGTTGCCCTTGCTTCGTAAGCACTTCCAACCTGACATGGAGATCCCTGTAGGCGGCAGCTGCGTCCTCCTCTCTCTTCCTGGATGCAAGTATTTCGGCATTCAGACGTGTCACTGCTTCTCTGAGTTCTCCTATCTGCTGTTCGGCCGTCATCTTGTCTGCCGTTCGTGAGCTGAGTCGTAGGCACCCACCTTCTCCTCTGTCCGCGAGGCTGTAGATGCCCACAACGGGAGACGGAGCTTACTGTCAGAGCTGCTTCCAGATCCTAGCTCACAGAGGATCACGCTAGCCAGCGGTCACTTGTAAAAGTCTTTTATTGAGTTACAGTTTCCATTCTCAAGCTGCTGCGCGCAGCTCTACGTCTTAAGGGTCAGACCGGCGAAGCTCCGTCTGACTCTCCGCCCCCTGTACACCAACTTAATACCCTAGCCTTACTCCACCTTTTCCGCCTGACTGTTCTTCTCTGGGTCCCTCTGCCCCCCGGGGTCTCTTCCTTCCGGGATTCTTCTGACGCTGACCCCCCAGACCCTCCTGTCTCCTTGCGCCGGGCTTTAGGACCTGGCTCCCTTTCCGGGCTGCTTACTGCGCCACCTTCCTGTGCATTTGAACTTGGCGCGCGCGCCCAACCTTCCACTTTCCGTCTGACCGTTTCTTCGCTCCCCGATGGAGGTGTGCCCACTCCTGACTCGTGCCCTCCCTCCTGTTGTGAGCTGCCAGCGCTTGATACCTGTCGCCCTTCCTCTCCCCTGCTCTCTGTTGGTGACGCTGGTCCCGATTTCCAACTGCTCCCCTCTGAGCCCCCTCTGGCCCTTTCTTCCTGGGGTGTCCCCCTAGGCTCCCCCCTTGCCCTGGCCACTGGTGCTCCTTTCTGTGAATCTTCTGATTCACTGGAAAGACTCAGAGATCTCGGGTCGTCGTCATCACTCATCTTTTCTTCTGCCTCCTCCCCCTCGCTCTCTGTTTCCTCCCTTGCCCTTGCCTCTGCTCCTGAACCCCTGATAATAGGTGTTTTGGTTCCATCGCAATAGGCAAAGGACGAATAACCTTCGATTGCTCTTTCAGTGTTCATTCACCCACAAATAGCAAAGCAGTGTAATAAGCCTAAACAAAGCCAGACAGGTTGTTTTAGTTTCGAACTACATAGAAAAAAGAATCTTGGATTGCCCTTACTTCATGTCGTGTTTTTTGCTCTTAATGCACATTGACACAGAAATCGAAAGTGTGTGCAATGAGACTAAAATAACACAACACCATCTTTTCTCTTCCATATGCCTAGAAATAAAACGAATAAGCTTTGATTGGGCTTTTTTCAATTCGCCTGGTGTTATTTGGGTGTGCGCCAGAATCACACCAAAACCAAAGCAAAAAGGTGTTTTGGGTTCCATCTACATAAAAAGAATATAATAAAGCTCTGATTGGGCTTATTTCAAGTTGGTGTTTTTGGGGTTAGAATGCACATTCAACCAAAAATCGCAGACATGTTTGTTACAAGCCCAAATCAAGCATAAGTAAACATATGGTAACATCTCAATAGAAAAAGGACGAATAAGCTTCGATTGCCCTTTCGGTGTTCATTCACCCACAAATAGCAAAGTAAAGTGTAAGAACCCTAAACAAAGCCAGACAGGTTGTTTTGGGTACCAGCTACATAGAAAGAATAATCTTGGATTGCGCTTACTTCATGTCGTGTTCTTTGCTGTTAATGCACATTGACACAGAAATCGCAAAATGTGTGCAATGAGACCAAAATAACACCACCATCTTTTCGCTTCCTTATGAGTAGAAAGAAGACGAATAAGCTTTGATTGGGCTTTTTTCAATTCGCATGGTGTTATTTGAATCACACCAAAACCAGAATCACACCAAAACTAAAGCAAAAAGGTGTTTTGGGTGCCATCTACATAAAAAGAAGATGATAAAGCTCTGATTGGGCTTATTTCAAGTTGGTGTTTTGGGGGTTAGAATGCACATTCAACCAAAAACCACATTGTGAAATGTTTGTTATCAGCCCAAATGAAGCAAAGTTGTCTTCGTTCCATCTCAATAGAAAAAGGATGAATAAATTTCGAATAAGCTCTTTCGGTGTTCATTCACCCACAAATAGCAAAGCAGTGTAATAAGCCTAAACAAAGCCAGACAGGTTGTTTTAGTTTCGAACTACATAGAAAAAAGAATCTTGGATTGCACTTACTTCATGTCGTGTTCTTTGCTCTTAATGCACATTGACACAGAAATCGAAAGTGTGTGCAATGAGACCAAAATAACACAACACCATCTTTTCGCTTCCATATGCGTAGAAAGAAGACGAATAAGCTTTGATTGGGCTTTTTTCAATTCACCTGGTGTTATTTGGGTGTGTGCCAGAATCACACCAAAACCAAAGCAAAAAGGTGTTTTGGGTTCCTTCTACATAAAAAGAAGATGATAAAGCTCTGATTGGGCTTATTTCAAGTTGGTGTTTTGGGGGTTAGAATGCACATTCAACCAAAAATCGCAGACATATTTGTTACCAGCCCAAATCAAGCATAAGTAAACATATGGTAACGTCTCAATAGAAAAAGGACGAATAAGCTTCGATTGCCCTTTCAGTGTTCATTCACCCACAAATAGCAAAGCAGTGTAATAAGCCTAAACAAAGTCAGACAGGTTGTTTTAGTTTCGAACTACATAGAAAAAAGAATCTTGGATTGCACTTACTTCATGTCGTGTTTTTTGCTCTTAATGCACATTGACACAGAAATCGAAAGTGTGTGCAATGAGACCAAAATAACACAACACCATCTTTTCGCTTCCATATGCGTAGAAAGAAGACGAAAAAGCTTTGATTGGGCTTTTTTCAATTCGCCTGGTGTTATTTGGGTGTGTGCGAGAATCACACCAAAACCAAAGCAAAAAGGAATCTTGGATTCCATCTACATAAAAAGAACATAATAAAGCTCTGATTGGGCTTATTTCAGGTTGGTGTTTTTGGAGTTAGAATGCACATTCAACCAAAAATCGCAGAGTGACATGTTTGTTACCAGCGCAAATCAAGCCTAGGTGTTTTGGTTCCATCTCAATAGGTAAAGGAACGATTAAGCTTCGATTGCTCTTTGGGTGTTCATTCACCCACAAATAGCAAAGCGGTGTTATAAGCCTAAGCAAAGCCAAACAGGTTGTTTTGGTTTCAAAGTACATAGGAATACTAATCTTGGATTGCACTTACTTCATGTCGTGTTTTTTGCTCTTAATGCACATTGACACAGAAATCGAAAGTGTGTGCAATGAGACCAAAATAACACAACACCATCTTTTCGCTTCCATATGCGTAGAAAGAAGACGAAAAAGCTTTGATTGGGCTTTTTTCAATTCGCCTGGTGTTATTTGGGTGTGTGCCAGAATCACACCAAAACCAAAGCAAAAAGGTGTTTTGGGTTCCTTCTACATAAAAAGAAGATGATAAAGCTCTGATTGGGCTTATTTCAATTTGGTGTTTTTGGAGTAAGAATGCACATTCAACCAAAAATCACAGAGTGACATGTTTGTTACCAGCGCAAATCAAGCATAGGTGTTTTGGTTCCATCGCAATAGGTAAAGGAACGATTGAGCTTCGATTGCTCTTTGGGTATTCATTCACCCACAAATAGCAAAGCGGTGTTATAAGCCTAAGCAAAGCCAAACAGGTTGTTTTGGTTTCAAAGTACATAGAAATACTAATCTTGGATTGCACTTACTTCATGTCGTGTTTTTTGCTCTTAATGCACATTGACACAGAAATCGAAAGTGTGTGCAATGAGACCAAAAAAAACACACTACCTTCTTTTCGCTTCCATATGCGTAGAAAGAAGACGAATAAGCTTTGATAGGGCTTTTTTCAATTCGCCTGGTGTTATTTGGGTGTGCGCCAGAATCATACCAAAACCAAAGCAAAAAGGTGTTTTGGGTTCCATATACATAAAAAGAATATAATAAAGCTCTGATTGGGCTTATTTCAAGTTCGTGTTTTTGGGGTTAGAATGCACATTCAACCAAAAATTGCAGACATGTTTGTTACAAGCTGTCAGGGGTTCAGGAGCAGAGGCAAGGGCAAGGGAGGAAACAGAGAGCGAGGGGGAGGAGGCAGAAGAAAAGATGAGTGATGACGACGACCCGAGATCTCCGAGTCTTTCCAGTGAATCAGAAGATTCACAGAAAGGAGCACCAGTGGCCAGGGCAAGGGGGGAGCCTAGGGGGACACCCCAGGAAGATAGAGCCAGAGGGCACTCAGAGGGGAGCAGTTGGAAATCGGGACCAGCGTCACCGCCAGAGAGTAGGGAAGAGGAAGGGCGCCAGGGATCAAGCGCTGGCAGCTCACAACAGGGGGGAGGGCACGAGTCAGGAGTGGCCACACCTGCATTGGGGAGCGAAGAAACGGTCAGACGGAAAGTGGAAGGTTAGGCGCGCGCGCCAAGTTCAAATGCACAGGAAGGTGGCGCAGTAGGCAGCCCGGAAAGGGAGCCAGGTCCTAAAGCCCGGCGCAAGGAGACAGGAGGGTCCGGGGGGTCGGCGTCAGAAGAATCCCGGAAGGAAGAGACCCCGGGGGGCAGAGGGACCCAGAGAAGAACAGTCAGGCGGAAAAGGTGGAGTAGGGCTAGGATATTAAGTTGGTGTACAAGGGGCGGAGACTCAGACGGAGCTTCGCCGATCTAACCCATAAGACGTAGAGTTGCACGCAGCAGCTACAGAATGGAAACTGTAACTCAATAAAGACTTTTACTTAATGATCGCTGGCTAGCGTGATCCTCTGTGAGCTAGGATCTGGAAGCAGCTCTGACAGTAAGCTCCGTCTCTAAATTGTGGGCATCTACGGCCTCACGGAGAGGAGAGAAAGCGGGTGCCTACTAGCGAGCTCACGAACGGCAGACAACATGATGGCCGAACAGCAGATAGCGGAACTCAGAGAAGCAGTGACACGACTGAATGCCGAGGCTCTTGCATCCAGGAAGAGAGAGGAGGACGCAGCTGCCGCCTACAGGGATCTCCAAGTCAGGTTGGAAGTGCTTACGAAGCAAGGGCAACTGACACCCAAACCGGAGGGGATTGGGTTGGGGAGACGAACAGGCGGTCTGGTCTCTCACTTCGATGGGAATTTGCAACAGTACCCCAACTTTAGAGCAGATGTAATGTGTGCACTGCAACTGCTGAACAAAGACTTTAGAGATGAGCAAGAGAAGGTGGGATTCATCATGTCCCATTTGCATGGAGATGCTAAAGCATGGCTGCGCAATTTGTGGAGAGATAAGGATCCGGCGCTCCAAAATGCAGATGCCTTTATTAAAGCGATGGATGGGTGCTTTTTATCAAGCATAGACGTGGATCTTGCTCGGAAGCAGATACATGGACTGAAGCAAGGGAGGGCCAGCGTAAGGCAGTACCATGCCCGCTTTTTCGCTTTGGTCAGTGCCCTGGAATGGGACAGAGATTCGGCTCCAGTAAGAGACCTGTTTTGGGAGGGATTGCACAGCGCGGTTAAAGATGAAATTGCGAGGGGGGAGAGACCCCGGACCACGCAGGAGATCGTTCAGAGGGCGCTGGCGGTGGGGGTGCGGCTGGAAGAACGTCCGTGGAGCAGGGACGAAGGGCGTGGAGGGGGCGAACCAGCCAGGAGCTACTCCTTCCTTCTCAGAGAAGCAGCGCGTGCGCAATCCACGCCTCCGTCAGGAGGAGGAGCGGAACCTATGGAGGTTGGAGGTGCAAGGGCTCAGTCAGCAGCCAGAGCCCTAGCACCGGCAGCAGTGAAAGCGAAGCCTCCTAGAGGGAACAGGAAGTGTTACATCTGCGAGGATCCACAGCATATGGCGAAAGAGTGTCCCCGGAGGCTCCACAAGCACACTGCAGCCTCAGCAATGGTAACAGCAGCAACGCAGCAAGGAGAACCACAGCAGGGAAACGACGGAGTCTGGCTGGAGAAAGAGGCACTGGGGCCCAGCCAGACGTGTCAGTGAAGCAGTCCCCAGAGATTTTACAGCCCATGGACCCCCTCCCGCCCAAACCAGTAGTGAGGCTCACCGCATCGCTCCAGCTGCCCAATGGAATCACCATGGACGTGCCAATCACCATTGACTCAGGAAGCAATGCGGACTTTATAGGGCAGGACTTTGTCGACCGGCATGCTATACAGTTGCTGCCTGCCACACTGCCCTTGCAGGTTGTCACGGTGGATGGCAGGGAGCTGCTAGGGGGGCAAGTGGTGAAGCAGACGCCACCAATGGTGATGCGACTTGGGAATCACAGGGAAATCATCAGCTTCAACGTCACTCAACTATCGGACACGCCCATTGTATTGGGCATGAGTTGGCTGGACAAGCACAGCCCGACGCTGGCTTGGTACCAGAGGCAGCTGACCTTCGGCTCTTCCTTTTGTGCTGAACACTGCATCGTGCCCCGGCAGGAAGGAGAGGAAGAGGAGTCACATCTGCAGATAGGCACGCTGCAAGCGGTTCCCCACAAGTACGCAGAATTTTTGGAGGTTTTCTGCGAGAAGGAGGCAGACAGGCTACCCCCCCACAGACCATATGACTGCAAAATTGACCTGCTGCCGGGGGCGGCGCTGCCCAAAGGGAAGCTGTATTCCATGTCTGAGGACGAACTGCAGGAACTCAAAGAGTTCATAGATCATAATTTGGAGCGCGGTTTCATCAGAGAGTCCAAGGCAGCGGGGGGCAGTCCTGTATTCTTTGTTAAGAAGTGGGACACGCCCCAGAAAAGACTTGTAGTGGACTATCGCACCTTGAACAGTGTGACCAAGCCATCGGACTTCCCCATGCCCCGAATCGACGACCTCCTCGCAAAGGTACGCAAGGGCAGCGTGTTCACCAAGTTGGACTTGCGAGGGGCGTACAACCTCATTCGCATGCGGGAAGGAGATGAGTGGAAGACAGCCATGTTCACGCCCCTGGGCACCTACGAATATAGAGTTATGCCTTTTGGATTGCAAAATGGCTCCCGCATTTTTCAAGCTTTCATGCATCACGTGTTGGCGGGGCTCCTCTACAAGACGTGCGTCTGTTTCTTGGATGACATCCTGATCTTTTCGGAATCGCAGCAGGAGCATGACAGACACGTCAAGGAAGTGCTGAGCAGGCTACAGCAGCATAGGCTTTACGCCAAGCTGGAGAAGTGCCAATTCGACGTGACGGAGGTGGATTTCCTGGGCTACAAGTTGTCTGACAAGGGGCTCGCCATGGACAGCGCCAAGGTTCGAGCAGTGTTGGATTGGAAAAGCCCACGCACCCGGAAGGAGGTCCAACGGTTTGTCGGCTTCGCGAACTTCTATCGCAAGTTTATCAAAGGCTTTGCTATGCAGACAGCGGCCATCAAGGACACGCTCAGCTCCAAGAAAAAGAAGTTCATCTGGACAGAGCAGGCGGAGCAGTCCTTTCAGGCACTCAAGCGTCTCTTCGCGTCGGAAGAGCAGCTGCTTCATGTCAACCCCAGCAGGCCGATGAGGGTGGAGACAGACGCTTCGGACAGAGCCGTGGGAGCAGTCCTGCTGCAGAAAGACCCGCAGGGGGCTTGGAGGCCGGGAGCGTTTTACTCCAGGAAGCTCAGCAAGTCTGAACAGAACTACACCATCTGTGACAGGCCATTCATGCAGCATTCAAAGCGTGGAGGCACTTTCTGATCGGCGCCAAGCACACGGTGCAGGTCTGCACGGACCACAAGAATCTGGAGCACTGGCGCACGGCACAGTTCCTGAACCAGAGGCAGATACGTTGGGCTGAGTTTTTTGCGAACTTCGACTTCCGAATAGAGTATGTCCCGGGGGAAACCAACATCATGGCGGATGCTCTCTCCCGTAAGCCACAGTATCTGTAGGAGGCAACGCCAGCGGCCGCCATGCACATCTTCGCACCAACAGTGTGGGCGTGCGCTGCGGCAACAGTTGACCTGGATGCGGTGCGACGAGCGTTGCAGGATGACTCCTTCGCTCAAGCAAAGATGGCAGAGGTGCACAGGGGCACGGCAGCAACCGACGAGTTCCAGCTGCGAGATGGATTGCTCATCCGTAAAGGGGCCATCTACGTGCCAAGGGACGAACTTCGCGCCAAGGTACTGCAGCAGCTGCACAACGCGCCCACTGCCGGGCACTTTGGCAAGGAGAAGACGGTATTATTAGTCGCCAGAGACTTCTGGTGGCCCGGAATGAGAGGGGAAGTCGCGGACTACGTGGCGAGGTGTGACACCTGCCACAGGGCCAAACCAGTGCACAGACCGCCGGCCGGACTGCGGGAACCGCTGCTGTCAGAGCTGCTTGAAGATCCTAGCTCACAGAGGATCACGCTAGCCAGCGATCATTAAGTAAAAGTCTTTATTGAGTTACAGTTTCCATTCTCAAGCTGCTGCGTGCAACTCTACGTCTAGTAGCTAGATCGGCGAAGCTCCGTCTGAGTCTCCGCCCCGTGTGCACCAACTTAATATCCTAGCCCGGCTCCACCTTTTCCGCCTGACTGTCCTCCTCTGGGTCCCTCTACCCCCCGGGGTCTCTTCCTTCCGGGATTCTTCTGACGCTGACCCCCCGGACCCTCCTGTCTCCTTGCGCCGGGCTTTAGGACCTGGCTCCCTTTCCGGGCTGCTTACTGAGCCGCCTTCCTCTGCATTTGAACTTGGCGCGCGCGCCCAACCTTCCACTTTCCGCTTAACCGTTTCTTCGCTCCCCGATGGAGGTGTGGCCACTCCTGACTCATGCCCTCCCTCCTGTGGTGAGCTGCCAGCGCTTCCCCCCTGGCTCCCTTCCTCTTCCCTGCTTCCTGGCGGTGACGCTGGTCCCGATTTCCAACTGCTCTCCTCTGAGTCCCCTCTGGCTCTATCTTCCTGGGGTGCCCCCCTAGACTCCCCCCTTGCCCTGGCCACTGGTGCTCCTTTCTGTGAATCTTCTGATTCACTGGAAAGACTCAGAGATCTCGGGTCGTCGTCATCACTCATCTTTTCTTCTGCCTCCTCCCCCTCGCTCTCTGTTTCCTCCCTTGCCCTTGCCTCTGCTCCTAAACCCCTGACATCCATCCCCCCCCTCGAAGCCCCCCATTCCCCCCTCCCCTCCTTCCGGTGCTGGAGCTGGGTGCTGCTGTTGCAAAGGGACGAACGTCGGATATCGTTCGCTTCCCGTGGCGGGCCTCCATCTGAAGTCTCCCGGGTCTTCCTCCCTGCTCTCGTCGATGACGGTCACCTCCGCTTCCATCTCTGTGCCGCCGTGCTCGAAACCAGGGTCGTCCCCGAAAACGTCCATGTCCGTCTCTCCCTCACTTCCTCCTGGCGGCGTTGCTCGTCCTGGGCATTCCAGCCACTTTCTGCGGAACTGCTCCTCTGGTCTATCGTCCCACCAATACGAGGGTTCTGAGGCAGATCCCGAGGGTGACCCCTCCGGGGAACGGACGTCTCGTGTCGGGTCCTCGTCCGAGTCGAACCCCCGGAACGTGCTGGCCGAAAGCGTGGGCGTGAAAAGCCAGTCGTCGAAAAAGTCTGCTGGCATTGGTCTATGTGGGAAGAGGGCATGAAACTCGTCTTTGAGCAGAGGTTCGTCCAAGGCGTAGCCCGGCACCCAGCTGTTCGCACTGGCCGGGGTGCCCTCCTTGGCGAGAAAGTATTCTACCCCCTCTTCCCCCCATCTGGAGTCCAAAATCTCCGTGACTTCGTTGATGCGCTCCTTCTGTGCCACTCCCGCGTGCCCTGTTCTGTCTCTGACCGGACTCGGCGCCGTTCCGGGTTCCTGGAACCTGTGCGGTGCCTTGTAGGGAGTGAGCATCGATCTGTGGAACACCGGATGCATTCTGGAACCCTCCGGAAGTGCCAGTCTGAAAGCTACCGGGTTGACCTGCTCTTCGACTTGGTAGGGCCCCAGTTGTTTATGCCCTAGTTTCTTCTTGGCCAACGACCTGGCCGGCACTGCGTGGGCTGCCAACCAGACCCAGTCTCCCACGTGGAGCTCTTCGCCAACCCTTCTGTGTTTGTCCGCTTGTACCTTGTATGCGTGCTTGGCCAGCTCCAGGTGGCGCCTCAGCTGATCATGGACTTCCTGCAGCTCCGACGCGAACGCATCTGCTGTCTGCGGCTCCCCCTCCCCCATTCTTTCCAGTCCCGGGAAGGTTCTGGGGTGTCTCCCGTTGTTGGCGAAGAACGGCGTGACCCCCGTGGACACGTGCTTCGTGTTGTTGTAGGCGAACTCGGCAAGCGGCAGGTAATCCACCCACGTCGCAGGCTGTTGATTTGCATAACATCTCAGGTACTGCTGCATGATGGCATTGACCCGCTCCGCTTGCCCGTTGGTCTGCGGGTGTCTCGCCGACGCCAGGTTGATCTTGACGTTCAGGAAGCCCATCAGCTTCTGCCAGAAATTCGAGATGAACTGCCGCCCCCGGTCGGACAGAATAGACCGTGGCAGACCGTGAACCTTGAACACGTGGTCTATGAACAGTTTGGCGGTTTGCTCCGCCGTGGCCACCTTAGCACACGGAATGAAATGTGCCATCTTGGAAAACAAATCCACCACCAGCAGCACTGCCGTCTTGCCCCTCGAGCTGGGCAGATCCGTGACAAAGTCCAGGGCCACCCTTTCCCAAGGTTCGACCGGAGTTTGCAGCGGTTCCAACAGTCCGGCCGGCGGTCTGTGCACTGGCTTGGCCCTCTGGCAGGTGTCACACCTCGCCACGTAGTCTGCGACCTCCCCTCTCATTCCAGGCCACCAGAAATCCCTGGCGACTAATTCCACCGTCTTCTCCTTGCCAAAGTGCCCGGCAGTGGGCGCGTCGTGCAGCTGCTGCAGCACCTTGGCGCGAAGGTCGTCTCCCGGCACGTAGATGGCCCCTTTACGGATGAGCAATCCATCTCTTAGCTGGAAACCGTCGGCCGCTGCCTTGCCCCTTTGCACCTCTGCCATCTTTGCTTGCGCGAAGGAGTCATCCTGCAACGCTCGTCGCACCGCCTCCAGGTCCACGGTTGCCGCGGCGCACGCCCACACTGTTGGTGCGAAGATGTGCATGGCGGCCGCTGGCGTTGCGTCCTCCAGATACTGTGGCTTACGGGAGAGAGCGTCCGCCATGATGTTAGTGTCCCCCGGGACATACTCTATGCGGAAGTCGAAGTTCGCAAAGAACTCAGCCCAACGTATCTGCCTCTGGTTTAGGAACTGTGCCGTGCGCCAGTGCTCCAGATTCTTGTGGTCCGTGCAAACCTGCACCGTGTGCTTGGCGCCGATCAGGAAGTGCCTCCACGCTTTGAACGCTGCATGAATGGCCAGCAACTCCCTGTCCCAGATGGTGTAGTTCTGCTCGGACTTGCTGAGCTTCCTGGAGTAAAACGCTCCCGGTCGCCACACCCCCTGCGGGTCCTTCTGCAGCAGGACCGCCCCCACGGCTCTGTCCGAGGCGTCTGTCTCCACCCTCATCGGCCTGCTGGGGTTGACATGAAGCAGCTGCTCTTCCGACGCGAAGAGACGCTTGAGTGCCTGAAAGGACTGCTCCGCCTGCTCTGTCCAAATGAACTTCTTTTTCTTGGAGCTAAGCGTGTCTGTGATGGCCGCTGTCTGCATAGCGAAGCCCTTGATAAACTTGCGATAGAAGTTCGCAAAGCCGACAAACCGTTGGACCTCCTTCCGGTTGCGTGGGCTCTTCCAATCCAACACCGCTCGAACCTTGGCGCTGTCCATGGCGAGCCCCTTGTCAGACAGCTTGTAGCCCAGAAAATCCACCTCCGTCACGTCAAATTGGCACTTCTCCAGCTTGGCGTAGAGCCTATGTTGCTTTAGCCTGCTCAGCACTTCCTTGACGTGTCCGTCATGCTCCTGCTGCGATTCCGAAAAGATCAGGATGTCATCTAAGAAACAGACGCACGTCTTGTAGAGAAGTCCCGCCAACACGTGATGCATGAAAGCTTGAAAAACGTGGGAGCCATTTTGCAATCCAAAAGGCATAACTCTATATTCGTAGGTACCCAGTGGCGTGAACATGGCTGTCTTCCACTCATCTCCTTCCCGCATGCGAATGAGGTTGTACGCCCCTCGCAGGTCTAACTTGGTGAACACTTTTCCCTTCCGCACCTTCGCTAGGAGGTCGTCGATTCGGGGCATGGGGAAGTCCGATGGCTTGGTCCCATTGTTTAAAATGCGATAGTCCACTACCAGTCTTTTTGGGGGCGTGTCCCGCTTTTTAACAAAGAATACAGGACTGCCCCCCGCTGCCTTGGACTCTCGGATGAAACCGCGCTCCAAATTATGATCTATGAACTCTTTGAGTTCTTGCAGTTCGTCCTCTGACATGGAATACAGTTTCCCTTTAGGCAGCGCCGCCCCCGGCAGCAGGTCAATTTTGCAGTCATATGGTCTGTGAGGGGGTAGCCTGTCTGCCTCCTTCTCGCAGAAAACTTCCAAAAATTCTGCGTACTTGTGGGGAATCGCTTGCAGCGTGCCTAGCAGCAGCTGTGACTGCTCTTCCTCTCCTTCCTGCCGGGGCACGACGCAGTGTTCAGCACAAAAGGAAGAGCCGAAGGTCAGCTGCCTCTGGTACCAAGCCAGCGTTGGGCTGTGCTTGTCCAGCCAACTCATTCCCAATACAATGGGCGTATCCGATAGTTGAGTGACATTGAAGCTGATGATTTCCTTGTGATTCCCAAGTCGCATCACCATTGGTGGCGTCTGCTTCACCACTTGCCCCCCGAGCAGCTCCCTGCCATCCACCGTGACAACCTGCAGGGGCAGTGTGGCCGGCAGCAACTGTATAGCGTGTTTGTCGACAAAGTCCTGCCCTATAAAGTCCGCATTGCTGCCTGAGTCAATGGTGATTGGCACGTCCATGGTGATTCCATTGGGCAGCTGGAGAGATGCGGTGAGCCTCACTACTGGTTTGGGCGGGAGGGGGTTCACGGGCTGTAAAATCTCTGGGGACTGCGTCACTAACACGTCTGGCTGGGCCCCAGGGCCTCTTCCTCCAGCCAGACTGCGTCGTTTCCCTGCTGTGGTCCTCCTTGCTGCGTTGCTGCAGTCACCATTGCTGAGGCTGCAGTGAGCTTGTGGAGCCTCTGGGGACACTCTTTCGCCATATGCCCTGGCTCCTCACAGACGTAACACTTCCTGTTCCCTCTAGGAGGCTTCGCTTTCACTGCTGCCAGTGCTAGGGCTCTGGTTGCTGACTGAGCCCTTGCACCTCCAACCTCCATAGGTTCCGCTCCTCCTCCCGGCGGAGGCGTGGATTGCGCACGCGCTGCTTCTCTGGGAAGGAAGGAGGAGCCCCTGGCTGGTTCGCGCCCTCCACGCCCTTCGTCCCTGCTCCACGGACGTTCTTCCATCCGCACCCCCACTGCCAGTGCCCTCTGAACGACCTCCTGGGTGGTCCGGGGTCTCTCCCCCCTCGCGATTTCATCTTTAATCGAGCTGTGCAACCCCTCCCAAAAGAGGTCTCTTACAGGGGCCGAATCTCTGTCCCATTCCAGGGCACTGACCAAAGCGAAAAAGCGGGCATGGTACTGCCTCACGCTGGCCCTCCCTTGCCTTAGTCCATGCACCTCCTTCCGGGCAAGATCCACGTCAATGCTTGATAAAAAACACCCATCCATCGCTTTAATAAAGGCATCCGCATTTTGGAGCGCCGGATCCTTATCTCTCCGTAAATTGCGCAGCCATGCTTTAGCATCCCCATGCAAATGGGACATGATGAATCCCACTATCTCTTGCTCATCTCTAAAGTCTTTATTCAGCATTTGCAGTGCGCACAGTATGTCTGCTCTAAAGTTGGGATACTGTTGCAGGTTCCCATCGAAGTGAGAGACCAGACCGCTTGTTCGTCTCGCCAACCCAATTCCCTCCTGCCTGGGTGTCTGCTTTGTAAGCACGTCTAACCTGACCTGGAGATCCCTGCAGGCGGCAGCTGCCTCCTCCTCTCTCTTCCTGGATGCGAGAGCCGCTGCATTCAGTTGTGACACTGCTTCTCTGAGTTCCGCTATCTGCTGCTCAGCCGTCATGTCGGCTGCCGTTCATGAGCTCGCTGGTAGGCACCTCTTCTCTCTCCTCCTCGAGGCTGTAGATGCCCACAATCACGAGACGGAGCTTACTGTCAGAGCTGCTTGAAGATCCTAGCTCACAGAGGATCACGCTAGCCAGCGATCATTAAGTAAAAGTCTTTATTGAGTTACAGTTTCCATTCTCAAGCTGCTGCGTGCAACTCTACGTCTAGTAGCTAGATCGGCGAAGCTCCGTCTGAGTCTCCGCCCCGTGTGCACCAACTTAATATCCTAGCCCGGCTCCACCTTTTCCGCCTGACTGTCCTCCTCTGGGTCCCTCTACCCCCCGGGGTCTCTTCCTTCCGGGATTCTTCTGACGCTGACCCCCCGGACCCTCCTGTCTCCTTGCGCCGGGCTTTAGGACCTGGCTCCCTTTCCGGGCTGCTTACTGCGCCGCCTTCCTCTGCATTTGAACTTGGCGCGC
Source organism: Podarcis liolepis (assembly GCF_965112155.1). Classification (NCBI taxonomy): domain Eukaryota; kingdom Metazoa; phylum Chordata; class Lepidosauria; order Squamata; family Lacertidae; genus Podarcis; species Podarcis liolepis. The sequence continues at coordinate 11,947 of NW_028148746.1, read as the reverse complement.
GCGCCCAACCTTCCACTTTCCGCTTAACCGTTTCTTCGCTCCCCGATGGAGGTGTGGCCACTCCTGACTCGTGCCCTCCCTCCTGTGGTGAGCTGCCAGCGCTTGCCCCATGGCACCCTTCCTCTTCCCTGCTCTCTGGCGGTGACGCTGGTCCCGATTTCCAACTGCTCTCCTCTGAGTCCCCTCTGGCTCTATCTTCCTGGGGTGCCCCCCTAGACTCCCCCCTTGCCCTGGCCACTGGTGCTCCTTTCTGTGAATCCTCTGATTCACTGGAAAGACTCGGAGATCTCGGGTCGTCGTCATCACTCATCTTTTCTTCTGCCTCCTCCCCTTCGCTCTCTGTTTCCTCCCTTGCCCTTGCCTCTGCTCCTAAACCCCTGACAGCTGCAAACTCCGTTCGAACCATGGGAGAGAGTGGCCCTGGACTTTGTCACGGATCTGCCCAGCTCGAGGGGCAAGACGGCTGTGCTGGTGGTGGTGGACTTGTTCTCCAAGATGGCACATTTCATTCCGTGTGCGAAGGTGGCCACGGCGGAACAAACCGCCAAACTGTTCATAGACCACGTGTTCAAGGTTCACGGTCTGCCGCGGTCTATTCTGTCCGACCGAGGGCGACAGTTCATCTCGAACTTCTGGCAGAAGCTGATGGGCTTCCTGAACGTCAAGATCAACCTGGCGTCGGCTAGACACCCGCAGACCAACGGGCAAGCGGAGTGGGTCAATGCCATCATGCAGCAGTACCTGAGATGTTATGCGAATCAACAGCCTGCGACGTGGGTGGATTACCTGCCTCTCGCCGAGTTCGCCTACAACAACACGAAGCACGTGTCCACGGGAGTCACGCCGTTCTTCGCCAACAACGGGAGGCACCCCAGAACCTTCCTGGGACTGGAAAGAATGGGGGAGGGGGAGCCGCAGACAGCAGATGCGTTCGCGTCGGAGTTGCAGGAGGTCCACGATCAGCTGTGGCGGCACCTGGAGCTGGCTAAACACGCATACAAGGTACAAGCGGACAAACACAGAAGGGTTGGCGAAGAGATCCATGTGGGAGACTGGGTCTGGTTAGCAGCCCACGCAGTGCCGGCCAGGTCGTTGGCGAAGAAGAAACTAGGGCATAAACAACTGGGGCCCTACCAAGTCGAAGAGCAGGTCAACCCGGTGGCTTTCAGGCTGGCGCTTCCGGAGGGTTCCAGGATGCATCCGGTGTTCCACAGATCGGTGCTCACTCCCTACAAGGCACCTCACAGGTTTCAGGAACCAGGAACGGCACCGAGTCCGCTCCGAGAGAGAACCGGGCAAGGGGGAGTGGCACAGGAGGAGCGCATCAACGAAGTCACGGAGATTTTGGACTCCAGATGGGGGGAAGAGGGGGTAGAATACCTTCTCGCCAAGGAGGGCACCCCGGCCAGTGCCAACAGCTGGGTGCCGGGCTACGCTTTAGACGAACCTCTGCTCAAAGAAGAGTTTCATGCCCTCTTCCCACATAGGCCAATGCCAGCAGACTTTTTCGACGACTGGCTTTTCACACCCACGCTTTCAGCCAGCACGTTCCGGGGGTTCGACTCGGACGAGGAACCGACACGAGACGCCCGTTCCCCGGAGGGGTCACCCTCGGGATCTGCTTCAGAACCCTCGTATTGGTGGGATGATCGACCAGAGGAGCAGTTCCGCAGAAAGTGGCTGGAGGGTCCAGGACGAGCAACGTCTCCAGAAGGAAGCGAGGGCGAGACGGACATGGACGTTTTCGGGGACGACCCGGGTTTCGAGCACAGCGGCACAGAGATGGAAGCGGAGGTGACCGTCGTCGACGAGAGCAGGGAGGAAGAACCGGAAGACTTCAGATGGAGGCCTGCCACGGGAAGTGAACTGTATCCGACATTCGTCCCCCTGACACAGCAGCACCCAGCTCCCGCACCGGAAGGAGGGGAGGGGGGAAGAGGGGGCTTCGAGGGGGGGATGGATGTCAGGGGTTCAGGAGCAGAGGCAAGGGCAAGGGAGGAAACAGAGAGCGAGGGGGAGGAGGCAGAAGAAAAGATGAGTGATGACCACGACCCGAGATCTCCGAGTCTTTCCAGTGAATCAGAAGATTCACAGAAAGGAGCACCCAGTGGCCAGGGCAAGGGGGAGCCTAGGGGGACACCCCAGGAAGATAGAGCCAGAGGGGACTCAGAGGGGAGCAGTTGGAAATCGGGACCAGCGTCACCGCCAGAGAGCAGGGAAGAGGAAGGGCGCCAGGGATCAAGCGCTGGCAGCTCACAACAGGAGGGAGGGCACGAGTCAGGAGTGGCCACACCTCCATCGGGGAGCAAAGAAACGGTCAGACGGAAGGTGGAAGGTTGGGCGCGCGCGCCAAGTTCAAATGCACAGGAAAGTGACGCAGTAGGCAGCCCGGAGAGGGAGCCAGATCCTAAAGCCCGGCGCAAGGAGACAGGAGGGTCCGGGGGATCGGCGTCAGAAGAATCCCGGAAGGAAGAGACCCCGGGGGGCAGAGGGACCCAGAGAAGAACAGTCAGGCGGAAAAGCTCGAGCAGGGCTAGGATATTAAGTTGGTGTACAAGGGGCGGAGACTCAGACGGAGCTTCGCTGATCTAACTCATAAGACGTAGAGTTGCACGCAGCAGCTTGAGAATGGAAACTGTAACTCAATAAAGACTTTTACTTAATGATCGCTGGCTAGCGTGATCCTCTGTGAGCTAGGATCGGGGAGCAACTCTGACAAGCGCCAATCAAGAATAGGTGTTTTCGTTCCATCGCAATAGGCAAAGGACGAATAACCTTCGATTGCTCTTTCAGTGTTCATTCACCCACAAATAGCAAAGCCGTGTAATAAGCCTAAACAAAGCCAGACAGGTTGTTTTAGTTTCGAACTACATAGAAAAAAGGATCTTGGATTCCACTTACTTCATGTTGTGTTCTTTGCTGTTAGTGCACATTGACACAGAAATCGCAAAGTGTGTGCAATGAGACCAAAATAACACAACACCATCTTTTCTCTTCCATATGCCTAGAAATAAAACGAATAAGCTTTGATTGGACTTTTTTCAATTCGCCTGGTGTTATTTGGGTGTGTGCCAGAATCACACCAAAACCAAAGCAAAAAGGTGTTTTGGGTTCCTTCTACATAAAAAGAAGATGATAAAGCTCTGATTGGGCTTATTTCAATTTGGTGTTTTTGGAGTTAGAATGCACATTCAACCAAAAATCGCAGAGTGACATGTTTGTTACCAGCGCCAATCAAGCATAGGTGTTTTGGTTCCATCTCAATAGGTAAAGGAACGATTAAGCTTCGATTGCTCTTTTGGTGTTCATTCACCCACAAATAGCAAAGTAAAGTTTAAGAACCCTAAACAAAGCCAGACAGGTTGTTTTGGGTACCAGCTACATAGAAAGAATAATCTTGGATTGCACTTACTTCATGTCGTGTTCTTTGCTGTTAATGCACATTGACACAGAAATCGCAAAGTGTGTGCAATGAGACCAAAATAACACAACACCATCTTTTCGCTTCCATATGCGTAGAAAGAAGACGAATAAGCTTTGATTGGGCTTTTTTCAATTCGCCTGGTGTTATTTGGGTGTGCGCCAGAATCACACCAAAACCAAAGCAAAAAGGTGTTTTGGGTTCCATCTACATAAAAAGAATATAATAAAGCTCTGATTGGGCTTATTTCAAGTTGGTGTTTTTGGGGTTAGAATGCACATTCAACCAAAAATCGCAGACATGTTTGTTACAAGCCCAAATCAAGCATAAGTAAACATATGGTAACATCTCAATAGAAAAAGGACGAATAAGCTTCGATTGCCCTTTCGGTGTTCATTCACCCACAAATAGCAAAGTAAAGTGTAAGAACCCTAAACAAAGCCAGACAGGTTGTTTTGGGTACGAGCTACATAGAAAGAATAATCTTGGATTGCGCTTACTTCATGTCGTGTTCTTTGCTGTTAATGCACATTGACACAGAAATCGCAAAATGTGTGCAATGAGACCAAAATAACACCACCATCTTTTCGCTTCCTTATGAGTAGAAAGAAGACGAATAAGCTTTGATCGGGTGTCAGAGCTGCTTGAAGATCCTAGCTCACAGAGGATCACGCTAGCCAGCGGTCATTAAGTAAAAGTCTTTATTGAATTACAGTTTCCATTCTCACGCTGCTGCGCGCAACTCTACGCCTAGTAGCTAGGTCGGCGAAGCTCCGTCTGAGTCTCCGCCCTGTGTGCACCAACTTAATATCCTAGCCTTGCTCCACCTTTTCCTCCTGACTGTCCTCCTCTGGGTCCCTCTACCCCCCGGGGCTTCTTCCTTCCGGGATTCTTCTGACGCTGACCCAGACCCTCCTGCCTCCTTGCGCCGGGCTTTAGGACCTGGCTCTCTTTCGGGGCTGCTTACTGCGCCGCCTTCCTCTGCATTTGAACTTGGCGCGCGCGCCCAACCTTCCACTTTCCTCTCAACCGTTTCTTCGCTCCCCGATGGAGGTGTGGCCATCCCCGACTCATGTCCTCCCTCCTGTGGAGGTGTGGCCACTCCTGACTCATGTCCTTCCTCCTGTGGTGAGCTGCCAGCGCTTCCCCCCTGGCTCCCTTCCTCTTCCCTGCTTCCTGGCGGTGACGCTGGTCCCGATTTCCAGCTGCTCCCCCCTGAGTCCTCTCTGGCTCTGTCTTCCTGGGGTGCCCCCCTAGACTCCCCCCTTGTCCTCGCCACTGGTGCTCCTTTCTGTGAATCCTCTGATTCACTGGAAAGACTAGGAGATCTCGGGTCGTCGTCGTCACTCATCTTTTCTTCTGCCTCCTCCCCTTCGCTCTCTGTTTCCTCCCTTGCCCGTGCTTCTGCTCCTAAACCCCTGACATCCATCCCCCCCTCGAAGCCCCCCATTCCCCCCTCCCCTCCTTCCGGTGCTGGAGCTGGGGGCTGCTGTTGCAAAGGGACGAACGTCGGGTATCGGTCGCTTCCCGTGGCAGGCCTCCATCTGAAGTCTCCCGGGTCTTCCTCCCCGCTCTCGTCGACGACAGTCACCTCCGCTTCCATCTCTGTGCCGCCGTGCTCGAAACCAGGGTCGTCCCCGAAAACGTCCATGTCCGTCTCTCCCTCACTTCCTCCTGTCGGTGTTGCTCGTCCTGGGCCTTCCAGCCACCGTCTGCGCCACTGCTCCTCTGGCCTATCGTCCCACCAATACGAGGGTTCTGATGCAGATCCCGAGGGTGACCCCTCCGGGGAACGGACGTCTTGTGTCGGGTCCTCGTCCGAGTCGAACCCCCGGAAAGTGCTGGCCGAAAGTGTGGGCGTGAAAAGCCAGTCGTCAAAATATTCTGCTGGCATAGGTCTATGGGGAAAGAGGGCATGAAACTCGTCTTTGAGGAGAGGTTCGTCCAAGGCGTAGCCCGGCACCCAGCTGTTCGCACTGGCCGGGGTGCCCTCCTTGGCGAGAAGGTATTCTACCCCCTCTTCCCCCCATCTGGAGTCCAAAATCTCAGTGACTTCGTTGATGCGCTCCTTCTGTGCCACTTCCGCGTGCCCTGTTCTGTCTCTGACCGGACTCGGCGCTGTTCCGGGTTCCTGGAACCTGTGCGGTGCCTTGTAGGGAGTGAGCACCGATCTGTGGAATACCGGATGCATTCTGGAACCCTCCGGAAGTGCCAGTCTGAAAGCTACCGGGTTGACCTGCTCTTCGACTTGGTAGGGCCCCAGTTGCTTATGCCCTAGTTTCTTCTTGGCCAACGACCTGGCCGGCACTGCGTGGGCTGCTAACCAAACCCAGTCTCCCACGTGGAGCTCTTCTCCAACCCTTCTGTGCTTGTCTGCTTGTACCTTGTATGCGTGCTTGGCCAGCTCCAGGTGGCGCCTCAGCTGATCGTGGACCTCCTGCAGCTCCAACGCGAACGCATCTGCTGTCTGCGGCTCCCCCTCCCCCATTCTTTCCAGTCCCGGGAAGGTTCTGGGGTGCCTCCCGTTGTTGGCGAAGAACGGCGTGACCCCCGTGGACACGTGCTTCGTGTTGTTGTAGGCGAACTCGGCAAGCGGTAGGTAATCCACCCACGTCGCAGGCTGTTGATTTGCATAACATCTCAGGTACTGCTGCATGATGGCATTGACCCGCTCCGCTTGCCCGTTGGTCTGCGGGTGTCTCGCCGACGCCAGGTTGATCTTGACGTTCAGGAAGCCCATCAGCTTCTGCCAGAAATTCGAGATGAACTGCCGCCCCCGGTCGGACAGAATAGACCGTGGCAGACCGTGAACCTTGAACACGTGGTCTATGAACAGTTTGGCGGTTTGCTCCGCCGTGGCCACCTTCGCACACGGAATGAAATGCGCCATCTTGGAAAACAGGTCCACCACCACCAGCACTGCCGTCTTGCCCCTTGAGCTGGGCAGATCCGTGACAAAGTCCAGAGCCACCCTTTCCCAAGGTTCGACCGGAGTTTGCAGCGGTTCCAACAGTCCTGCCGGCGGTTTGTGCACTGGTTTGGCCCTCTGGCAGGTGTCGCACCTCGCCACGTAGTCTGCGACCTCCCCTCTCATTCCAGGCCACCAGAAATCCCTGGCTACTAATTCCACCGTCTTCTCCTTGCCAAAGTGCCCGGCCGTGGGCGCGTCGTGCAGCTGCTGCAGCACCTTGGCTCGAAGTTCGTCTCCCGGCACGTAGATGGCCCCTTTTCGGATGAGCAATCCATCTCGTAGCCGGAAACCGTCGGCCGCTGCCTTGCCCCTTTGCACCTCTGCCATCTTTGCTTGTGCGAAGGAGTCCTCCTGCAACGCACGTCGCACCGCCTCTAGGTCCACGGTCGCCGCGGCGCACGCCCACACTGCTGGTGCGAAGATGTGCATAGCGGCCGCTGGCGTTGCGTCCTCCAGATACTGTGGCTTACGGGAGAGAGCGTCTGCCATGATGTTGGTGTCCCCCGGGACATACTCTATTCGGAAGTCGAAGTTTGCAAAGAACTCAGCCCAACGTATCTGCCTCTGGTTCAGGAACTGTGCCGTGCGCCAGTGCTCTAGATTCTTGTGGTCCGTGCAAACCTGCACCGTGTGCTTGGCGCCGATCAGAAAGTGCCTCCACGCCTTGAACGCTGCGTGAATGGCCAGCAACTCCCTGTCCCAGATGGTGTAGTTCTGTTCGGACTTGCTGAGCTTCCTGGAGTAAAACGCTCCCGGTCGCCACACCCCCTGCGGGTCTTTCTGCAACAGGACCGCCCCCACGGCTCTGTCCGAGGCGTCTGTCTCCACCCTCATCGGCTTGCTGGGGTTGACATGAAGCAGCTGCTCTTCCGACGCGAAGAGACGCTTGAGTGCCTGAAAGGACTGCTCCGCCTGCGCTGTCCAAACGAACTTCTTCTTCTTGGAGCTAAGCGTGTCAGTGATGGCCGCTGTCTGCATCGCGAAGCCCTTGATAAACTTGCGATAGAAGTTCGCAAAGCCGACAAACCGTTGGACCTCCTTCCGGTTGCGCGGACTCTTCCAATCCAACACCGCTCGAACCTTGGCGCTGTCCATGGCGAGCCCCTTGTCAGACAGCTTGTAGCCCAGAAAATCCACCTCCGGCACGTCAAATTGGCACTTCTCCAGCTTGGCGTAGAGCCTATGTTGCTTTAGCCTGCTCAGCACTTCCTTGACGTGTCCGTCATGCTCCTGCTGCGACTCCGAAAAGATCAGGATGTCATCTAAGAAACAGACGCACGTCTTGTAGAGAAGTCCCGCCAACACGTGATGCATAAACGCTTGAAAAACGTGGGAGCCATTTTGCAATCCAAAAGGCATAACTCTATATTCGTAGGTCCCCAGTGGCGTGAACATGGCTGTCTTCCACTCATCTCCTTCCCGCATGCGAATGAGGTTGTACGCCCCCCGCAGGTCCAACTTGGTGAACACTCTGCCCTTCCGTACCTTTGCGAGGAGGTCGTCAATACGGGGCATGGGGAAGTCCGATGGCCTAGTCAGACTGTTCAAAATCCTGTAATCCACTACCAGTCTTTTCTGGGGCGTGTCCCGCTTCTTAACAAAGAATACGGGACTGCCCCCCACTGCCCTGGACTCCCGGATGAAGCCGCGTTGCAAATTATGGTCAATGAACTCTTTGAGTTCCTGCAGTTCGTCCTCTGACATGGAATACAGTTTCCCTTTAGGCAGCGCCGCCCCCGGCAGCAGGTCAATTTTGCAGTCATATGGTCTGTGAGGGGGTAGCCTGTCTGCCTCCTTCTCGCAGAAAACTTCCAAAAATTCAGCGTACTTGTGTGGAATCGCTTGCAGCGTGCCTAGCAGCAGCTGTGACTCCTCTTCCTCTCCTTCCTGCCTGGGCACGATGCAGTGTTCAGCACAAAAGGAAGAGCCGAAGGTCAGCTGCCTCTGGTACCAAGCCATCGCTGGGCTGTGCTTGTCCAGCCAACTCATGCCCAATACAATGGGCGTGTCAGATAGTCGAGTGACGTTGAAGCTGATGATTTCTCTGTGATTCCCAAGTCGCATCACCATTGGTGGCGTCTGCTTCACCACTTGCCCCCCGAGCAGCTCCCTGCCATCCACCGTGACAACCTGCAGGGGCAGTGTGGCCGGCAGCAACTGCACAGCGTGCCTGTCGACAAAGTCCTGCCCTATAAAGTCCGCATTGCTGCCTGAGTCAATGGTGATTGGCACGTCCATGGTGATTCCATTGGGCAGTTGGAGAGACGCTGTGAGCCTCACTACTGGTTTGGGCGGGAGGGGGTTCACGGGCTGTAAAATCGCTGGGGACTGCGTCACTAACACGTCTGGCTGGGCCCCAGTGCCTCTTCCTCCAGCCAGACAGCCTCGTTTCCCTGCTGTGGTCCTCCTTGCTGTGTTGCTGCAGTCACCATTGCTGAGGCTGCAGTGAGCTTGTGGGGCCTCTGGGGACACTCTTTCGCCATATGCCCTGGCTCCTCACAGACGTAACACTTCCTGTTCCCTCTAGGAGGCTTCGCTTTCACTGCTGCTGGTGCTAGGGCTCTGGTTGCTGACTGAGCCCTTGCACCTCCCACCTCCATAGGTTCGGCTCCTCCTCCTGGCGGAGGCGTGGATTGCGCCCGCGCTGCTTCCCTGGGAAAGAAGGAGGGGCCCCCGGCTGGTTCGCGCCCTCCACGCCCTTCGTCCCTGTTCCACGGACGTCCTTCCAGCCTCACCCCCACTGCCAGTGCCCTCTGAACGACCTCCTGGGTGGTTCGGGGTCTCTCCCCCCTGGCGATCTCATCTTTAATCGAGTTATGCAGCCCCTCCCAAAAGAGGTCTCTTACAGGAGCCGAATCTCTGTCCCATTCCAGGGCACTGACCAAGGCGAAAAAGCGGGCATGGTACTGCCTGACGCTGGCCCTCCCTTGTCTCAGCCCATGCACCTCCTTCCGTGCAAGATCCACGTCAATACTTGATAAAAAACACCCATCCATTGCTTTAATAAAGGCATCTGCATTCTGTAGCGCCGGATCCTTATCTCTCCATAAATTGCGTAGCCATGCTCTCGCATCCCCATGCAGATGGGACATGATGAACCCCACTCTCTCTTGTTCATCTCTAAAGTCTTTATGCAGCAGTTGCAGTGCGCACAGTACGTCGGCTCTAAAGTTGGGATACTGTTGCAGGTTCCCATCGAAGTGAGAGACCAGCCCGCCTGTCCGTCTCGCCAACCCAATGCCCTCCTGCCGGGGTGTCTGCTTTGTCAGCACGTCTAACCTGACCTGGAGATCCCTGCAGGCTGCGGCTGCTTCCTCCTCCCTCTTCCTGGATGCTAGAGCCTCGGCGTTCAGTTGTGCCACCGCGTTTCTGAGTTCCTCTATCTGCTGCTCAGCCGTCATGTCGTCTGCCGTTCGTGAGCTTGCTAGTAGGCACCTGTGTCTCTCCCCTCCTCGAGGCTGTAGATGCCCACAAGCGGAGACGGAGCTTACTGTCAGAGCTGCTTGAAGATCCTAGCTCACAGAGGATCACGCTAGCCAGCAGTCATTAAGTAAAAGTCTTTATTGAATTACAGTTTCCATTCTCACGCTGCTGCGCGCAACTCTACGCCTAGTAGCTAGGTCGGCGAAGCTCCGTCTGAGTCTCCGCCCTGTGTGCACCAACTTAATATCCTAGCCTTGCTCCACCTTTTCCTCCTGACTGTCCTCCTCTGGGTCCCTCTACCCCCCGGGGCTTCTTCCTTCCGGGATTCTTCTGACGCTGACCCAGACCCTCCTGCCTCCTTGCGCCGGGCTTTAGGACCTGGCTCTCTTTCGGGGCTGCTTACTGCGCCGCCTTCCTCTGCATTTGAACTTGGCGCGCGCGCCCAACCTTCCACTTTCCTCTCAACCGTTTCTTCGCTCCCCGATGGAGGTGTGGCCATCCCCGACTCATGTCCTCCCTCCTGTGGAGGTGTGGCCACTCCTGACTCATGTCCTCCCTCCTGTGATGAGCTGCCAGCGCTTCCCCCCTGGCTCCCTTCCTCTTCCCTGCTTCCTGGCGGTGACGCTGGTCCCGATTTCCAGCTGCTCCCCCCTGAGTCCTCTCTGGCTCTGTCTTCCTGGGGTGCCCCCCTAGACTCCCCCCTTGTCCTCGCCACTGGTGCTCCTTTCTGTGAATCCTCTGATTCACTGGAAAGACTAGGAGATCTCGGGTCGTCGTCGTCACTCATCTTTTCTTCTGCCTCCTCCCCTTCGCTCTCTGTTTCCTCCCTTGCCCGTGCTTCTGCTCCTAAACCCCTGACATCGGGCTTTTTTCAATTCGCATGGGGTTATTTTGGTGTGCGCCAGAATCACACCAAAGGAAAGCAAAAAGATCCTTTGGGTGCCATCTACATAAAAAGAAGATGATAAAGCTCTGATTGGGCTTATTTCAAGTTGGTGTTTTGGGGGTTAGAATGCACATTCTACCAAAAATAGCAAGAGTGACATGTTTGTTACCAGCGCTGTCAGAGCTGCTTGAAGATCCTAGCTTGAAGATCCTAGCTCACAGAGGATCACGCTAGCCAGCGATCATTAAGTAAAAGTCTTTATTGAGTTACAGCCACTGGTGCTCCTTTCTGTGAATCCTCTGATTCACTGGAAAGACTCGGAGATCTCGGGTCGTCGTCATCACTCATCTTTTCTTCTGCCTCCTCCCCTTCGCTCTCTGTTTCCTCCCTTGCCCTTGCCTCTGCTCCTAAACCCCTGACAGCTGCAAACTCCGTTCGAACCATGGGAGAGAGTGGCCCTGGACTTTGTCACGGATCTGCCCAGCTCGAGGGGCAAGACGGCTGTGCTGGTGGTGGTGGACTTGTTCTCCAAGATGGCACATTTCATTCCGTGTGCGAAGGTGGCCACGGCGGAACAAACCGCCAAACTGTTCATAGACCACGTGTTCAAGGTTCACGGTCTGCCGCGGTCTATTCTGTCCGACCGAGGGCGACAGTTCATCTCGAACTTCTGGCAGAAGCTGATGGGCTTCCTGAACGTCAAGATCAACCTGGCGTCGGCTAGACACCCGCAGACCAACGGGCAAGCGGAGTGGGTCAATGCCATCATGCAGCAGTACCTGAGATGTTATGCGAATCAACAGCCTGCGACGTGGGTGGATTACCTGCCTCTCGCCGAGTTCGCCTACAACAACACGAAGCACGTGTCCACGGGAGTCACGCCGTTCTTCGCCAACAACGGGAGGCACCCCAGAACCTTCCTGGGACTGGAAAGAATGGGGGAGGGGGAGCCGCAGACAGCAGATGCGTTCGCGTCGGAGTTGCAGGAGGTCCACGATCAGCTGTGGCGGCACCTGGAGCTGGCTAAACACGCATACAAGGTACAAGCGGACAAACACAGAAGGGTTGGCGAAGAGATCCATGTGGGAGACTGGGTCTGGTTAGCAGCCCACGCAGTGCCGGCCAGGTCGTTGGCGAAGAAGAAACTAGGGCATAAACAACTGGGGCCCTACCAAGTCGAAGAGCAGGTCAACCCGGTGGCTTTCAGGCTGGCGCTTCCGGAGGGTTCCAGGATGCATCCGGTGTT
>NW_028148747.1:0-23304 GCF_965112155.1 Podarcis liolepis | reverse complement strand
GACAAGGCATCTGTCCCTCCCCTTCACCTCATAGCTCACCAATTAACCCATTAACTAACGTCTAGCCGAACCAATCAACCCACTTGAAGGATTACTGTTCATCTTTTTTTCTTAGGGTGTCCCTATGTTCATTGGAGAAATGTTGGGGGGTATGGAGTTCTCCGACTCCCGAGCCGTCTGAAGGCAATCCTGTACAGTGAAGGGTTTTGTTTAAAACGTCTAGTGTTTTAATATGTTTCTATACATGTTGGATGCCGCCCAGCGTGCCTGGGGCAACCCAGTCCGTTGCGTGCGGCATAAAGAATAAAATTATCATTATGGAATGGGGCGACCCGCTGTGTGTGTGTGTTTGTGATTAATGCACTTGGAGGGAAGAGCTTGCTGGAACTCTAAACAGAAGCAGCAGAACGCACTGCAACATTTGGTTGCAGGTCCCATTTGTGACATACCACAGATGAAGTCCCTACTTTGAAGCATTTACCATATAGAAATCCTCCTCCTCCTTTTGGACTGACAAACGTAAAAGCATGAGACAAAAGGAGCTGGAAGGAAAGAGGAAACTTTGCACAATCTGGAAGAGAGTGAAAGAAGAAAAGAGTGGTAAAGGAACTAAAAAAAAAAAAAAAACACAATAGGTGGGGGGGGGGAGAAGAAAAAAATCCAAATCAAGAGGGAAAAGAGAGAGAGAAATTGGTGGCCTGAGCGCAGGCCAATGGCCTGCTGGTTTTATACCTGCTGCTGGGATTGACAAAGCTGCCTCTGATTGGTTGCAAAGGCTGCTGGGATTGACAAGGCTGCCTCTGGTTGGTTAACCAGGCATTCTTTGATTGACAAGGCATCTGTCCCTCCCCTTCACCTCATAGCTCACCAATTAACCCATTAACTAACGTCTAGCCGAACCAATCAACCCACTTGAAGGATTACTGTTCATCTTTTTTTCTTAGGGTGTCCCTATGTTCATTGGAGAAATGTTGGGGGGTATGGAGTTCTCCGACTCCCGAGCCGTCTGAAGGCAATCCTGTACAGTGAAGGGTTTTGTTTAAAACGTCTAGTGTTTTAATATGTTTCTATACATGTTGGATGCCGCCCAGCGTGCCTGGGGCAACCCAGTCCGTTGCGTGCGGCATAAAGAATAAAATTATCATTATGGAATGGGGCGACCCGCTGTGTGTGTGTGTTTGTGATTAATGCACTTGGAGGGAAGAGCTTGCTGGAACTCTAAACAGAAGCAGCAGAACGCACTGCAACATTTGGTTGCAGGTCCCATTTGTGACATACCACAGATGAAGTCCCTACTTTGAAGCATTTACCATATAGAAATCCTCCTCCTCCTTTTGGACTGACAAACGTAAAAGCATGAGACAAAAGGAGCTGGAAGGAAAGAGGAAACTTTGCACAATCTGGAAGAGAGTGAAAGAAGAAAAGAGTGGTAAAGGAACTAAAAAAAAAAAAAACACACACAATAGGTGGGGGGGGGGGAGAAGAAAAAAATCCAAATCAAGAGGGAAAAGAGAGAGAGAAATTGGTGGCCTGAGCGCAGGCCAATGGCCTGAGCGCAGGCCAATGGCCTGAGCGCAGGCCAATGGCCTGAGCGCAGGCCAATGGCCTGAGCGCAGGCCAATGGCCTGAGCGCAGGCCAATGGCCTGAGCGCAGGCCAATGGCCTGAGCGCAGGCCAATGGCCTGAGCGCAGGCCAATGGCCTGAGCGCAGGCCAATGGCCTGAGCGCAGGCCAATGGCCTGAGCGCAGGCCAATGGCCTGAGCGCAGGCCAGGCCTGCTGGTTTTATACCTGCTGCTGGGATTGACAAAGCTGCCTCTGATTGGTTGCAAAGGCTGCTGGGATTGACAAGGCTGCCTCTGGTTGGTTAACCAGGCATTCTTTGATTGACAAGGCATCTGTCCCTCCCCTTCACCTCATAGCTCACCAATTAACCCATTAACTAACGTCTAGCCGACCAATCAACCCACTTGAAGGATTACTGTTCATCTTTTTTTCTTAGGGTGTCCCTATGTTCATTGGAGAAATGTTGGGGGGTATGGAGTTCTCCGACTCCCGAGCCGTCTGAAGGCAATCCTGTACAGTGAAGGGTTTTGTTTAAAACGTCTAGTGTTTTAATATGTTTCTATACATGTTGGATGCCGCCCAGCGTGCCTGGGGCAACCCAGTCCGTTGCGTGCGGCATAAAGAATAAAATTATCATTATGGAATGGGGCGACCCGCTGTGTGTGTGTGTTTGTGATTAATGCACTTGGAGGGAAGAGCTTGCTGGAACTCTAAACAGAAGCAGCAGAACGCACTGCAACATTTGGTTGCAGGTCCCATTTGTGACATACCACAGATGAAGTCCCTACTTTGAAGCATTTACCATATAGAAATCCTCCTCCTCCTTTTGGACTGACAAACGTAAAAGCATGAGACAAAAGGAGCTGGAAGGAAAGAGGAAACTTTGCACAATCTGGAAGAGAGTGAAAGAAGAAAAGAGTGGTAAAGGAACTAAAAAAAAAAAACACACACACAATAGGTGGGGGGGGGGGAGAAGAAAAAAATCCAAATCAAGAGGGAAAAGAGAGAGAGAAATTGGTGGCCTGAGCGCAGGCCAATGGCCTGAGCGCAGGCCAATGGCCTGAGCGCAGGCCAATGGCCTGAGCGCAGGCCAATGGCCTGAGCGCAGGCCAATGGCCTGAGCGCAGGCCAATGGCCTGAGCGCAGGCCAATGGCCTGAGCGCAGGCCAATGGCCTGAGCGCAGGCCAATGGCCTGAGCGCAGGCCAATGGCCTGAGCGCAGGCCAATGGCCTGAGCGCAGGCCAATGGCCTGAGCGCAGGCCAGGCCTGCTGGTTTTATACCTGCTGCTGGGATTGACAAAGCTGCCTCTGATTGGTTGCAAAGGCTGCTGGGATTGACAAGGCTGCCTCTGGTTGGTTAACCAGGCATTCTTTGATTGACAAGGCATCTGTCCCTCCCCTTCACCTCATAGCTCACCAATTAACCCATTAACTAACGTCTAGCCGAACCAATCAACCCACTTGAAGGATTACTGTTCATCTTTTTTTCTTAGGGTGTCCCTATGTTCATTGGAGAAATGTTGGGGGGTATGGAGTTCTCCGACTCCCGAGCCGTCTGAAGGCAATCCTGTACAGTGAAGGGTTTTGTTTAAAACGTCTAGTGTTTTAATATGTTTCTATACATGTTGGATGCCGCCCAGCGTGCCTGGGGCAACCCAGTCCGTTGCGTGCGGCATAAAGAATAAAATTATCATTATGGAATGGGGCGACCCGCTGTGTGTGTGTGTTTGTGATTAATGCACTTGGAGGGAAGAGCTTGCTGGAACTCTAAACAGAAGCAGCAGAACGCACTGCAACATTTGGTTGCAGGTCCCATTTGTGACATACCACAGATGAAGTCCCTACTTTGAAGCATTTACCATATAGAAATCCTCCTCCTCCTTTTGGACTGACAAACGTAAAAGCATGAGACAAAAGGAGCTGGAAGGAAAGAGGAAACTTTGCACAATCTGGAAGAGAGTGAAAGAAGAAAAGAGTGGTAAAGGAACTAAAAAAAAAAAAAAACACACAATAGGTGGGGGGGGGGGAGAAGAAAAAAATCCAAATCAAGAGGGAAAAGAGAGAGAGAAATTGGTGGCCTGAGCGCAGGCCAATGGCCTGAGCGCAGGCCAATGGCCTGAGCGCAGGCCAATGGCCTGAGCGCAGGCCAATGGCCTGAGCGCAGGCCAATGGCCTGAGCGCAGGCCAATGGCCTGAGCGCAGGCCAATGGCCTGAGCGCAGGCCAATGGCCTGAGCGCAGGCCAATGGCCTGAGCGCAGGCCAATGGCCTGAGCGCAGGCCAATGGCCTGAGCGCAGGCCAATGGCCTGAGCGCAGGCCAATGGCCTGAGCGCAGGCCAATGGCCTGAGCGCAGGCCAGGCCTGCTGGTTTTATACCTGCTGCTGGGATTGACAAAGCTGCCTCTGATTGGTTGCAAAGGCTGCTGGGATTGACAAGGCTGCCTCTGGTTGGTTAACCAGGCATTCTTTGATTGACAAGGCATCTGTCCCTCCCCTTCACCTCATAGCTCACCAATTAACCCATTAACTAACGTCTAGCCGAACCAATCAACCCACTTGAAGGATTACTGTTCATCTTTTTTTCTTAGGGTGTCCCTATGTTCATTGGAGAAATGTTGGGGGGTATGGAGTTCTCCGACTCCCGAGCCGTCTGAAGGCAATCCTGTACAGTGAAGGGTTTTGTTTAAAACGTCTAGTGTTTTAATATGTTTCTATACATGTTGGATGCCGCCCAGCGTGCCTGGGGCAACCCAGTCCGTTGCGTGCGGCATAAAGAATAAAATTATCATTATGGAATGGGGCGACCCGCTGTGTGTGTGTGTTTGTGATTAATGCACTTGGAGGGAAGAGCTTGCTGGAACTCTAAACAGAAGCAGCAGAACGCACTGCAACATTTGGTTGCAGGTCCCATTTGTGACATACCACAGATGAAGTCCCTACTTTGAAGCATTTACCATATAGAAATCCTCCTCCTCCTTTTGGACTGACAAACGTAAAAGCATGAGACAAAAGGAGCTGGAAGGAAAGAGGAAACTTTGCACAATCTGGAAGAGAGTGAAAGAAGAAAAGAGTGGTAAAGGAACTAAAAAAAAAAAAACACACACAATAGGTGGGGGGGGGGAGAAGAAAAAAATCCAAATCAAGAGGGAAAAGAGAGAGAGAAATTGGTGGCCTGAGCGCAGGCCAATGGCCTGAGCGCAGGCCAATGGCCTGAGCGCAGGCCAATGGCCTGAGCGCAGGCCAATGGCCTGAGCGCAGGCCAATGGCCTGAGCGCAGGCCAATGGCCTGAGCGCAGGCCAATGGCCTGAGCGCAGGCCAATGGCCTGAGCGCAGGCCAATGGCCTGAGCGCAGGCCAATGGCCTGAGCGCAGGCCAATGGCCTGAGCGCAGGCCAATGGCCTGAGCGCAGGCCAATGGCCTGAGCGCAGGCCAATGGCCTGAGCGCAGGCCAATGGCCTGAGCGCAGGCCAGGCCTGCTGGTTTTATACCTGCTGCTGGGATTGACAAAGCTGCCTCTGATTGGTTGCAAAGGCTGCTGGGATTGACAAGGCTGCCTCTGGTTGGTTAACCAGGCATTCTTTGATTGACAAGGCATCTGTCCCTCCCCTTCACCTCATAGCTCACCAATTAACCCATTAACTAACGTCTAGCCGAACCAATCAACCCACTTGAAGGATTACTGTTCATCTTTTTTTCTTAGGGTGTCCCTATGTTCATTGGAGAAATGTTGGGGGGTATGGAGTTCTCCGACTCCCGAGCCGTCTGAAGGCAATCCTGTACAGTGAAGGGTTTTGTTTAAAACGTCTAGTGTTTTAATATGTTTCTATACATGTTGGATGCCGCCCAGCGTGCCTGGGGCAACCCAGTCCGTTGCGTGCGGCATAAAGAATAAAATTATCATTATGGAATGGGGCGACCCGCTGTGTGTGTGTGTTTGTGATTAATGCACTTGGAGGGAAGAGCTTGCTGGAACTCTAAACAGAAGCAGCAGAACGCACTGCAACATTTGGTTGCAGGTCCCATTTGTGACATACCACAGATGAAGTCCCTACTTTGAAGCATTTACCATATAGAAATCCTCCTCCTCCTTTTGGACTGACAAACGTAAAAGCATGAGACAAAAGGAGCTGGAAGGAAAGAGGAAACTTTGCACAATCTGGAAGAGAGTGAAAGAAGAAAAGAGTGGTAAAGGAACTAAAAAAAAAAAAAAACACACAATAGGTGGGGGGGGGGAGAAGAAAAAAATCCAAATCAAGAGGGAAAAGAGAGAGAGAAATTGGTGGCCTGAGCGCAGGCCAATGGCCTGAGCGCAGGCCAATGGCCTGAGCGCAGGCCAATGGCCTGAGCGCAGGCCAATGGCCTGAGCGCAGGCCAATGGCCTGAGCGCAGGCCAATGGCCTGAGCGCAGGCCAATGGCCTGAGCGCAGGCCAATGGCCTGAGCGCAGGCCAATGGCCTGAGCGCAGGCCAATGGCCTGAGCGCAGGCCAATGGCCTGAGCGCAGGCCAATGGCCTGAGCGCAGGCCAATGGCCTGAGCGCAGGCCAATGGCCTGAGCGCAGGCCAATGGCCTGAGCGCAGGCCAATGGCCTGAGCGCAGGCCAGGCCTGCTGGTTTTATACCTGCTGCTGGGATTGACAAAGCTGCCTCTGATTGGTTGCAAAGGCTGCTGGGATTGACAAGGCTGCCTCTGGTTGGTTAACCAGGCATTCTTTGATTGACAAGGCATCTGTCCCTCCCCTTCACCTCATAGCTCACCAATTAACCCATTAACTAACGTCTAGCCGAACCAATCAACCCACTTGAAGGATTACTGTTCATCTTTTTTTCTTAGGGTGTCCCTATGTTCATTGGAGAAATGTTGGGGGGTATGGAGTTCTCCGACTCCCGAGCCGTCTGAAGGCAATCCTGTACAGTGAAGGGTTTTGTTTAAAACGTCTAGTGTTTTAATATGTTTCTATACATGTTGGATGCCGCCCAGCGTGCCTGGGGCAACCCAGTCCGTTGCGTGCGGCATAAAGAATAAAATTATCATTATGGAATGGGGCGACCCGCTGTGTGTGTGTGTTTGTGATTAATGCACTTGGAGGGAAGAGCTTGCTGGAACTCTAAACAGAAGCAGCAGAACGCACTGCAACATTTGGTTGCAGGTCCCATTTGTGACATACCACAGATGAAGTCCCTACTTTGAAGCATTTACCATATAGAAATCCTCCTCCTCCTTTTGGACTGACAAACGTAAAAGCATGAGACAAAAGGAGCTGGAAGGAAAGAGGAAACTTTGCACAATCTGGAAGAGAGTGAAAGAAGAAAAGAGTGGTAAAGGAACTAAAAAAAAAAAAAAACACACAATAGGTGGGGGGGGGGGAGAAGAAAAAAATCCAAATCAAGAGGGAAAAGAGAGAGAGAAATTGGTGGCCTGAGCGCAGGCCAATGGCCTGAGCGCAGGCCAATGGCCTGAGCGCAGGCCAATGGCCTGAGCGCAGGCCAATGGCCTGAGCGCAGGCCAATGGCCTGAGCGCAGGCCAATGGCCTGAGCGCAGGCCAATGGCCTGAGCGCAGGCCAATGGCCTGAGCGCAGGCCAATGGCCTGAGCGCAGGCCAATGGCCTGAGCGCAGGCCAATGGCCTGAGCGCAGGCCAATGGCCTGAGCGCAGGCCAATGGCCTGAGCGCAGGCCAATGGCCTGAGCGCAGGCCAGGCCTGCTGGTTTTATACCTGCTGCTGGGATTGACAAAGCTGCCTCTGATTGGTTGCAAAGGCTGCTGGGATTGACAAGGCTGCCTCTGGTTGGTTAACCAGGCATTCTTTGATTGACAAGGCATCTGTCCCTCCCCTTCACCTCATAGCTCACCAATTAACCCATTAACTAACGTCTAGCCGAACCAATCAACCCACTTGAAGGATTACTGTTCATCTTTTTTTCTTAGGGTGTCCCTATGTTCATTGGAGAAATGTTGGGGGGTATGGAGTTCTCCGACTCCCGAGCCGTCTGAAGGCAATCCTGTACAGTGAAGGGTTTTGTTTAAAACGTCTAGTGTTTTAATATGTTTCTATACATGTTGGATGCCGCCCAGCGTGCCTGGGGCAACCCAGTCCGTTGCGTGCGGCATAAAGAATAAAATTATCATTATGGAATGGGGCGACCCGCTGTGTGTGTGTGTTTGTGATTAATGCACTTGGAGGGAAGAGCTTGCTGGAACTCTAAACAGAAGCAGCAGAACGCACTGCAACATTTGGTTGCAGGTCCCATTTGTGACATACCACAGATGAAGTCCCTACTTTGAAGCATTTACCATATAGAAATCCTCCTCCTCCTTTTGGACTGACAAACGTAAAAGCATGAGACAAAAGGAGCTGGAAGGAAAGAGGAAACTTTGCACAATCTGGAAGAGAGTGAAAGAAGAAAAGAGTGGTAAAGGAACTAAAAAAAAAAAAACACACACAATAGGTGGGGGGGGGAGAAGAAAAAAATCCAAATCAAGAGGGAAAAGAGAGAGAGAAATTGGTGGCCTGAGCGCAGGCCAATGGCCTGCTGGTTTTATACCTGCTGCTGGGATTGACAAAGCTGCCTCTGATTGGTTGCAAAGGCTGCTGGGATTGACAAGGCTGCCTCTGGTTGGTTAACCAGGCATTCTTTGATTGACAAGGCATCTGTCCCTCCCCTTCACCTCATAGCTCACCAATTAACCCATTAACTAACGTCTAGCCGAACCAATCAACCCACTTGAAGGATTACTGTTCATCTTTTTTTCTTAGGGTGTCCCTATGTTCATTGGAGAAATGTTGGGGGGTATGGAGTTCTCCGACTCCCGAGCCGTCTGAAGGCAATCCTGTACAGTGAAGGGTTTTGTTTAAAACGTCTAGTGTTTTAATATGTTTCTATACATGTTGGATGCCGCCCAGCGTGCCTGGGGCAACCCAGTCCGTTGCGTGCGGCATAAAGAATAAAATTATCATTATGGAATGGGGCGACCCGCTGTGTGTGTGTGTTTGTGATTAATGCACTTGGAGGGAAGAGCTTGCTGGAACTCTAAACAGAAGCAGCAGAACGCACTGCAACATTTGGTTGCAGGTCCCATTTGTGACATACCACAGATGAAGTCCCTACTTTGAAGCATTTACCATATAGAAATCCTCCTCCTCCTTTTGGACTGACAAACGTAAAAGCATGAGACAAAAGGAGCTGGAAGGAAAGAGGAAACTTTGCACAATCTGGAAGAGAGTGAAAGAAGAAAAGAGTGGTAAAGGAACTAAAAAAAAAAAAAAAACACACAATAGGTGGGGGGGGGGGAGAAGAAAAAAATCCAAATCAAGAGGGAAAAGAGAGAGAGAAATTGGTGGCCTGAGCGCAGGCCAATGGCCTGAGCGCAGGCCAATGGCCTGAGCGCAGGCCAATGGCCTGAGCGCAGGCCAATGGCCTGAGCGCAGGCCAATGGCCTGAGCGCAGGCCAATGGCCTGAGCGCAGGCCAATGGC
The DNA here is from genome assembly GCF_965112155.1 of Podarcis liolepis. Classification (NCBI taxonomy): domain Eukaryota; kingdom Metazoa; phylum Chordata; class Lepidosauria; order Squamata; family Lacertidae; genus Podarcis; species Podarcis liolepis. The sequence continues at coordinate 14,262 of NW_028148747.1, read as the reverse complement.
CTGAGCGCAGGCCAATGGCCTGAGCGCAGGCCAATGGCCTGAGCGCAGGCCAATGGCCTGAGCGCAGGCCAATGGCCTGAGCGCAGGCCAATGGCCTGAGCGCAGGCCAATGGCCTGAGCGCAGGCCAGGCCTGCTGGTTTTATACCTGCTGCTGGGATTGACAAAGCTGCCTCTGATTGGTTGCAAAGGCTGCTGGGATTGACAAGGCTGCCTCTGGTTGGTTAACCAGGCATTCTTTGATTGACAAGGCATCTGTCCCTCCCCTTCACCTCATAGCTCACCAATTAACCCATTAACTAACGTCTAGCCGAACCAATCAACCCACTTGAAGGATTACTGTTCATCTTTTTTTCTTAGGGTGTCCCTATGTTCATTGGAGAAATGTTGGGGGGTATGGAGTTCTCCGACTCCCGAGCCGTCTGAAGGCAATCCTGTACAGTGAAGGGTTTTGTTTAAAACGTCTAGTGTTTTAATATGTTTCTATACATGTTGGATGCCGCCCAGCGTGCCTGGGGCAACCCAGTCCGTTGCGTGCGGCATAAAGAATAAAATTATCATTATGGAATGGGGCGACCCGCTGTGTGTGTGTGTTTGTGATTAATGCACTTGGAGGGAAGAGCTTGCTGGAACTCTAAACAGAAGCAGCAGAACGCACTGCAACATTTGGTTGCAGGTCCCATTTGTGACATACCACAGATGAAGTCCCTACTTTGAAGCATTTACCATATAGAAATCCTCCTCCTCCTTTTGGACTGACAAACGTAAAAGCATGAGACAAAAGGAGCTGGAAGGAAAGAGGAAACTTTGCACAATCTGGAAGAGAGTGAAAGAAGAAAAGAGTGGTAAAGGAACTAAAAAAAAAAAAACACACACAATAGGTGGGGGGGGGAGAAGAAAAAAATCCAAATCAAGAGGGAAAAGAGAGAGAGAAATTGGTGGCCTGAGCGCAGGCCAATGGCCTGCTGGTTTTATACCTGCTGCTGGGATTGACAAAGCTGCCTCTGATTGGTTGCAAAGGCTGCTGGGATTGACAAGGCTGCCTCTGGTTGGTTAACCAGGCATTCTTTGATTGACAAGGCATCTGTCCCTCCCCTTCACCTCATAGCTCACCAATTAACCCATTAACTAACGTCTGAGCGCAGGCCAATGGCCTGAGCGCAGGCCAATGGCCTGAGCGCAGGCCAATGGCCTGAGCGCAGGCCAATGGCCTGAGCGCAGGCCAATGGCCTGAGCGCAGGCCAATGGCCTGAGCGCAGGCCAATGGCCTGAGCGCAGGCCAATGGCCTGAGCGCAGGCCAATGGCCTGAGCGCAGGCCAATGGCCTGAGCGCAGGCCAATGGCCTGAGCGCAGGCCAATGGCCTGAGCGCAGGCCAATGGCCTGAGCGCAGGCCAATGGCCTGAGCGCAGGCCAGGCCTGCTGGTTTTATACCTGCTGCTGGGATTGACAAAGCTGCCTCTGATTGGTTGCAAAGGCTGCTGGGATTGACAAGGCTGCCTCTGGTTGGTTAACCAGGCATTCTTTGATTGACAAGGCATCTGTCCCTCCCCTTCACCTCATAGCTCACCAATTAACCCATTAACTAACGTCTAGCCGAACCAATCAACCCACTTGAAGGATTACTGTTCATCTTTTTTTCTTAGGGTGTCCCTATGTTCATTGGAGAAATGTTGGGGGGTATGGAGTTCTCCGACTCCCGAGCCGTCTGAAGGCAATCCTGTACAGTGAAGGGTTTTGTTTAAAACGTCTAGTGTTTTAATATGTTTCTATACATGTTGGATGCCGCCCAGCGTGCCTGGGGCAACCCAGTCCGTTGCGTGCGGCATAAAGAATAAAATTATCATTATGGAATGGGGCGACCCGCTGTGTGTGTGTGTTTGTGATTAATGCACTTGGAGGGAAGAGCTTGCTGGAACTCTAAACAGAAGCAGCAGAACGCACTGCAACATTTGGTTGCAGGTCCCATTTGTGACATACCACAGATGAAGTCCCTACTTTGAAGCATTTACCATATAGAAATCCTCCTCCTCCTTTTGGACTGACAAACGTAAAAGCATGAGACAAAAGGAGCTGGAAGGAAAGAGGAAACTTTGCACAATCTGGAAGAGAGTGAAAGAAGAAAAGAGTGGTAAAGGAACTAAAAAAAAAAAAACACACACAATAGGTGGGGGGGGGAGAAGAAAAAAATCCAAATCAAGAGGGAAAAGAGAGAGAGAAATTGGTGGCCTGAGCGCAGGCCAATGGCCTGCTGGTTTTATACCTGCTGCTGGGATTGACAAAGCTGCCTCTGATTGGTTGCAAAGGCTGCTGGGATTGACAAGGCTGCCTCTGGTTGGTTAACCAGGCATTCTTTGATTGACAAGGCATCTGTCCCTCCCCTTCACCTCATAGCTCACCAATTAACCCATTAACTAACGTCTAGCCGAACCAATCAACCCACTTGAAGGATTACTGTTCATCTTTTTTTCTTAGGGTGTCCCTATGTTCATTGGAGAAATGTTGGGGGGTATGGAGTTCTCCGACTCCCGAGCCGTCTGAAGGCAATCCTGTACAGTGAAGGGTTTTGTTTAAAACGTCTAGTGTTTTAATATGTTTCTATACATGTTGGATGCCGCCCAGCGTGCCTGGGGCAACCCAGTCCGTTGCGTGCGGCATAAAGAATAAAATTATCATTATGGAATGGGGCGACCCGCTGTGTGTGTGTGTTTGTGATTAATGCACTTGGAGGGAAGAGCTTGCTGGAACTCTAAACAGAAGCAGCAGAACGCACTGCAACATTTGGTTGCAGGTCCCATTTGTGACATACCACAGATGAAGTCCCTACTTTGAAGCATTTACCATATAGAAATCCTCCTCCTCCTTTTGGACTGACAAACGTAAAAGCATGAGACAAAAGGAGCTGGAAGGAAAGAGGAAACTTTGCACAATCTGGAAGAGAGTGAAAGAAGAAAAGAGTGGTAAAGGAACTAAAAAAAAAAAAAAAACACACAATAGGTGGGGGGGGGGGAGAAGAAAAAAATCCAAATCAAGAGGGAAAAGAGAGAGAGAAATTGGTGGCCTGAGCGCAGGCCAATGGCCTGAGCGCAGGCCAATGGCCTGAGCGCAGGCCAATGGCCTGAGCGCAGGCCAATGGCCTGAGCGCAGGCCAATGGCCTGAGCGCAGGCCAATGGCCTGAGCGCAGGCCAATGGCCTGAGCGCAGGCCAATGGCCTGAGCGCAGGCCAATGGCCTGAGCGCAGGCCAATGGCCTGAGCGCAGGCCAATGGCCTGAGCGCAGGCCAATGGCCTGAGCGCAGGCCAATGGCCTGAGCGCAGGCCAGGCCTGCTGGTTTTATACCTGCTGCTGGGATTGACAAAGCTGCCTCTGATTGGTTGCAAAGGCTGCTGGGATTGACAAGGCTGCCTCTGGTTGGTTAACCAGGCATTCTTTGATTGACAAGGCATCTGTCCCTCCCCTTCACCTCATAGCTCACCAATTAACCCATTAACTAACGTCTAGCCGAACCAATCAACCCACTTGAAGGATTACTGTTCATCTTTTTTTCTTAGGGTGTCCCTATGTTCATTGGAGAAATGTTGGGGGGTATGGAGTTCTCCGACTCCCGAGCCGTCTGAAGGCAATCCTGTACAGTGAAGGGTTTTGTTTAAAACGTCTAGTGTTTTAATATGTTTCTATACATGTTGGATGCCGCCCAGCGTGCCTGGGGCAACCCAGTCCGTTGCGTGCGGCATAAAGAATAAAATTATCATTATGGAATGGGGCGACCCGCTGTGTGTGTGTGTTTGTGATTAATGCACTTGGAGGGAAGAGCTTGCTGGAACTCTAAACAGAAGCAGCAGAACGCACTGCAACATTTGGTTGCAGGTCCCATTTGTGACATACCACAGATGAAGTCCCTACTTTGAAGCATTTACCATATAGAAATCCTCCTCCTCCTTTTGGACTGACAAACGTAAAAGCATGAGACAAAAGGAGCTGGAAGGAAAGAGGAAACTTTGCACAATCTGGAAGAGAGTGAAAGAAGAAAAGAGTGGTAAAGGAACTAAAAAAAAAAAAACACACACAATAGGTGGGGGGGGGAGAAGAAAAAAATCCAAATCAAGAGGGAAAAGAGAGAGAGAAATTGGTGGCCTGAGCGCAGGCCAATGGCCTGCTGGTTTTATACCTGCTGCTGGGATTGACAAAGCTGCCTCTGATTGGTTGCAAAGGCTGCTGGGATTGACAAGGCTGCCTCTGGTTGGTTAACCAGGCATTCTTTGATTGACAAGGCATCTGTCCCTCCCCTTCACCTCATAGCTCACCAATTAACCCATTAACTAACGTCTAGCCGAACCAATCAACCCACTTGAAGGATTACTGTTCATCTTTTTTTCTTAGGGTGTCCCTATGTTCATTGGAGAAATGTTGGGGGGTATGGAGTTCTCCGACTCCCGAGCCGTCTGAAGGCAATCCTGTACAGTGAAGGGTTTTGTTTAAAACGTCTAGTGTTTTAATATGTTTCTATACATGTTGGATGCCGCCCAGCGTGCCTGGGGCAACCCAGTCCGTTGCGTGCGGCATAAAGAATAAAATTATCATTATGGAATGGGGCGACCCGCTGTGTGTGTGTGTTTGTGATTAATGCACTTGGAGGGAAGAGCTTGCTGGAACTCTAAACAGAAGCAGCAGAACGCACTGCAACATTTGGTTGCAGGTCCCATTTGTGACATACCACAGATGAAGTCCCTACTTTGAAGCATTTACCATATAGAAATCCTCCTCCTCCTTTTGGACTGACAAACGTAAAAGCATGAGACAAAAGGAGCTGGAAGGAAAGAGGAAACTTTGCACAATCTGGAAGAGAGTGAAAGAAGAAAAGAGTGGTAAAGGAACTAAAAAAAAAAAAACACACACAATAGGTGGGGGGGGGGGAGAAGAAAAAAATCCAAATCAAGAGGGAAAAGAGAGAGAGAAATTGGTGGCCTGAGCGCAGGCCAATGGCCTGAGCGCAGGCCAATGGCCTGAGCGCAGGCCAATGGCCTGAGCGCAGGCCAATGGCCTGAGCGCAGGCCAATGGCCTGAGCGCAGGCCAATGGCCTGAGCGCAGGCCAATGGCCTGAGCGCAGGCCAATGGCCTGAGCGCAGGCCAATGGCCTGAGCGCAGGCCAATGGCCTGAGCGCAGGCCAATGGCCTGAGCGCAGGCCAATGGCCTGAGCGCAGGCCAATGGCCTGAGCGCAGGCCAATGGCCTGAGCGCAGGCCAATGGCCTGAGCGCAGGCCAATGGCCTGAGCGCAGGCCAATGGCCTGAGCGCAGGCCAATGGCCTGAGCGCAGGCCAATGGCCTGAGCGCAGGCCAATGGCCTGAGCGCAGGCCAATGGCCTGAGCGCAGGCCAGGCCTGCTGGTTTTATACCTGCTGCTGGGATTGACAAAGCTGCCTCTGATTGGTTGCAAAGGCTGCTGGGATTGACAAGGCTGCCTCTGGTTGGTTAACCAGGCATTCTTTGATTGACAAGGCATCTGTCCCTCCCCTTCACCTCATAGCTCACCAATTAACCCATTAACTAACGTCTAGCCGAACCAATCAACCCACTTGAAGGATTACTGTTCATCTTTTTTTCTTAGGGTGTCCCTATGTTCATTGGAGAAATGTTGGGGGGTATGGAGTTCTCCGACTCCCGAGCCGTCTGAAGGCAATCCTGTACAGTGAAGGGTTTTGTTTAAAACGTCTAGTGTTTTAATATGTTTCTATACATGTTGGATGCCGCCCAGCGTGCCTGGGGCAACCCAGTCCGTTGCGTGCGGCATAAAGAATAAAATTATCATTATGGAATGGGGCGACCCGCTGTGTGTGTGTGTTTGTGATTAATGCACTTGGAGGGAAGAGCTTGCTGGAACTCTAAACAGAAGCAGCAGAACGCACTGCAACATTTGGTTGCAGGTCCCATTTGTGACATACCACAGATGAAGTCCCTACTTTGAAGCATTTACCATATAGAAATCCTCCTCCTCCTTTTGGACTGACAAACGTAAAAGCATGAGACAAAAGGAGCTGGAAGGAAAGAGGAAACTTTGCACAATCTGGAAGAGAGTGAAAGAAGAAAAGAGTGGTAAAGGAACTAAAAAAAAAAAAAAAACACACAATAGGTGGGGGGGGGGGAGAAGAAAAAAATCCAAATCAAGAGGGAAAAGAGAGAGAGAAATTGGTGGCCTGAGCGCAGGCCAATGGCCTGAGCGCAGGCCAATGGCCTGAGCGCAGGCCAATGGCCTGAGCGCAGGCCAATGGCCTGAGCGCAGGCCAATGGCCTGAGCGCAGGCCAATGGCCTGAGCGCAGGCCAATGGCCTGAGCGCAGGCCAATGGCCTGAGCGCAGGCCAATGGCCTGAGCGCAGGCCAATGGCCTGAGCGCAGGCCAATGGCCTGAGCGCAGGCCAATGGCCTGAGCGCAGGCCAATGGCCTGAGCGCAGGCCAATGGCCTGAGCGCAGGCGTGGCCTGAGCGCAGGCCAATGGCCTGCTGGTTTTATACCTGCTGCTGGGATTGACAAAGCTGCCTCTGATTGGTTGCAAAGGCTGCTGGGATTGACAAGGCTGCCTCTGGTTGGTTAACCAGGCATTCTTTGATTGACAAGGCATCTGTCCCTCCCCTTCACCTCATAGCTCACCAATTAACCCATTAACTAACGTCTAGCCGAACCAATCAACCCACTTGAAGGATTACTGTTCATCTTTTTTTCTTAGGGTGTCCCTATGTTCATTGGAGAAATGTTGGGGGGTATGGAGTTCTCCGACTCCCGAGCCGTCTGAAGGCAATCCTGTACAGTGAAGGGTTTTGTTTAAAACGTCTAGTGTTTTAATATGTTTCTATACATGTTGGATGCCGCCCAGCGTGCCTGGGGCAACCCAGTCCGTTGCGTGCGGCATAAAGAATAAAATTATCATTATGGAATGGGGCGACCCGCTGTGTGTGTGTGTTTGTGATTAATGCACTTGGAGGGAAGAGCTTGCTGGAACTCTAAACAGAAGCAGCAGAACGCACTGCAACATTTGGTTGCAGGTCCCATTTGTGACATACCACAGATGAAGTCCCTACTTTGAAGCATTTACCATATAGAAATCCTCCTCCTCCTTTTGGACTGACAAACGTAAAAGCATGAGACAAAAGGAGCTGGAAGGAAAGAGGAAACTTTGCACAATCTGGAAGAGAGTGAAAGAAGAAAAGAGTGGTAAAGGAACTAAAAAAAAAAAAAACACACAATAGGTGGGGGGGGGGAGAAGAAAAAAATCCAAATCAAGAGGGAAAAGAGAGAGAGAAATTGGTGGCCTGAGCGCAGGCCAATGGCCTGCTGGTTTTATACCTGCTGCTGGGATTGACAAAGCTGCCTCTGATTGGTTGCAAAGGCTGCTGGGATTGACAAGGCTGCCTCTGGTTGGTTAACCAGGCATTCTTTGATTGACAAGGCATCTGTCCCTCCCCTTCACCTCATAGCTCACCAATTAACCCATTAACTAACGTCTAGCCGAACCAATCAACCCACTTGAAGGATTACTGTTCATCTTTTTTTCTTAGGGTGTCCCTATGTTCATTGGAGAAATGTTGGGGGGTATGGAGTTCTCCGACTCCCGAGCCGTCTGAAGGCAATCCTGTACAGTGAAGGGTTTTGTTTAAAACGTCTAGTGTTTTAATATGTTTCTATACATGTTGGATGCCGCCCAGCGTGCCTGGGGCAACCCAGTCCGTTGCGTGCGGCATAAAGAATAAAATTATCATTATGGAATGGGGCGACCCGCTGTGTGTGTGTGTTTGTGATTAATGCACTTGGAGGGAAGAGCTTGCTGGAACTCTAAACAGAAGCAGCAGAACGCACTGCAACATTTGGTTGCAGGTCCCATTTGTGACATACCACAGATGAAGTCCCTACTTTGAAGCATTTACCATATAGAAATCCTCCTCCTCCTTTTGGACTGACAAACGTAAAAGCATGAGACAAAAGGAGCTGGAAGGAAAGAGGAAACTTTGCACAATCTGGAAGAGAGTGAAAGAAGAAAAGAGTGGTAAAGGAACTAAAAAAAAAAAAAAACACACAATAGGGGGGGGGGGAGAAGAAAAAAATCCAAATCAAGAGGGAAAAGAGAGAGAGAAATTGGTGGCCTGAGCGCAGGCCAATGGCCTGCTGGTTTTATACCTGCTGCTGGGATTGACAAAGCTGCCTCTGATTGGTTGCAAAGGCTGCTGGGATTGACAAGGCTGCCTCTGGTTGGTTAACCAGGCATTCTTTGATTGACAAGGCATCTGTCCCTCCCCTTCACCTCATAGCTCACCAATTAACCCATTAACTAACGTCTAGCCGAACCAATCAACCCACTTGAAGGATTACTGTTCATCTTTTTTTCTTAGGGTGTCCCTATGTTCATTGGAGAAATGTTGGGGGGTATGGAGTTCTCCGACTCCCGAGCCGTCTGAAGGCAATCCTGTACAGTGAAGGGTTTTGTTTAAAACGTCTAGTGTTTTAATATGTTTCTATACATGTTGGATGCCGCCCAGCGTGCCTGGGGCAACCCAGTCCGTTGCGTGCGGCATAAAGAATAAAATTATCATTATGGAATGGGGCGACCCGCTGTGTGTGTGTGTTTGTGATTAATGCACTTGGAGGGAAGAGCTTGCTGGAACTCTAAACAGAAGCAGCAGAACGCACTGCAACATTTGGTTGCAGGTCCCATTTGTGACATACCACAGATGAAGTCCCTACTTTGAAGCATTTACCATATAGAAATCCTCCTCCTCCTTTTGGACTGACAAACGTAAAAGCATGAGACAAAAGGAGCTGGAAGGAAAGAGGAAACTTTGCACAATCTGGAAGAGAGTGAAAGAAGAAAAGAGTGGTAAAGGAACTAAAAAAAAAAAAAAACACACAATAGGGGGGGGGGGGAGAAGAAAAAAATCCAAATCAAGAGGGAAAAGAGAGAGAGAAATTGGTGGCCTGAGCGCAGGCCAATGGCCTGAGCGCAGGCCAATGGCCTGAGCGCAGGCCAATGGCCTGAGCGCAGGCCAATGGCCTGAGCGCAGGCCAATGGCCTGAGCGCAGGCCAATGGCCTGAGCGCAGGCCAATGGCCTGAGCGCAGGCCAATGGCCTGAGCGCAGGCCAATGGCCTGAGCGCAGGCCAATGGCCTGAGCGCAGGCCAATGGCCTGAGCGCAGGCCAATGGCCTGAGCGCAGGCCAATGGCCTGAGCGCAGGCCAATGGCCTGAGCGCAGGCCAATGGCCTGAGCGCAGGCCAATGGCCTGAGCGCAGGCCAGGCCTGCTGGTTTTATACCTGCTGCTGGGATTGACAAAGCTGCCTCTGATTGGTTGCAAAGGCTGCTGGGATTGACAAGGCTGCCTCTGGTTGGTTAACCAGGCATTCTTTGATTGACAAGGCATCTGTCCCTCCCCTTCACCTCATAGCTCACCAATTAACCCATTAACTAACGTCTAGCCGAACCAATCAACCCACTTGAAGGATTACTGTTCATCTTTTTTTCTTAGGGTGTCCCTATGTTCATTGGAGAAATGTTGGGGGGTATGGAGTTCTCCGACTCCCGAGCCGTCTGAAGGCAATCCTGTACAGTGAAGGGTTTTGTTTAAAACGTCTAGTGTTTTAATATGTTTCTATACATGTTGGATGCCGCCCAGCGTGCCTGGGGCAACCCAGTCCGTTGCGTGCGGCATAAAGAATAAAATTATCATTATGGAATGGGGCGACCCGCTGTGTGTGTGTGTTTGTGATTAATGCACTTGGAGGGAAGAGCTTGCTGGAACTCTAAACAGAAGCAGCAGAACGCACTGCAACATTTGGTTGCAGGTCCCATTTGTGACATACCACAGATGAAGTCCCTACTTTGAAGCATTTACCATATAGAAATCCTCCTCCTCCTTTTGGACTGACAAACGTAAAAGCATGAGACAAAAGGAGCTGGAAGGAAAGAGGAAACTTTGCACAATCTGGAAGAGAGTGAAAGAAGAAAAGAGTGGTAAAGGAACTAAAAAAAAAAAAAAAAACACAATAGGTGGGGGGGGGGGGGAGAAGAAAAAAATCCAAATCAAGAGGGAAAAGAGAGAGAGAAATTGGTGGCCTGAGCGCAGGCCAATGGCCTGCTGGTTTTATACCTGCTGCTGGGATTGACAAAGCTGCCTCTGATTGGTTGCAAAGGCTGCTGGGATTGACAAGGCTGCCTCTGGTTGGTTAACCAGGCATTCTTTGATTGACAAGGCATCTGTCCCTCCCCTTCACCTCATAGCTCACCAATTAACCCATTAACTAACGTCTAGCCGAACCAATCAACCCACTTGAAGGATTACTGTTCATCTTTTTTTCTTAGGGTGTCCCTATGTTCATTGGAGAAATGTTGGGGGGTATGGAGTTCTCCGACTCCCGAGCCGTCTGAAGGCAATCCTGTACAGTGAAGGGTTTTGTTTAAAACGTCTAGTGTTTTAATATGTTTCTATACATGTTGGATGCCGCCCAGCGTGCCTGGGGCAACCCAGTCCGTTGCGTGCGGCATAAAGAATAAAATTATCATTATGGAATGGGGCGACCCGCTGTGTGTGTGTGTTTGTGATTAATGCACTTGGAGGGAAGAGCTTGCTGGAACTCTAAACAGAAGCAGCAGAACGCACTGCAACATTTGGTTGCAGGTCCCATTTGTGACATACCACAGATGAAGTCCCTACTTTGAAGCATTTACCATATAGAAATCCTCCTCCTCCTTTTGGACTGACAAACGTAAAAGCATGAGACAAAAGGAGCTGGAAGGAAAGAGGAAACTTTGCACAATCTGGAAGAGAGTGAAAGAAGAAAAGAGTGGTAAAGGAACTAAAAAAAAAAAAAACACACAATAGGTGGGGGGGGGGGAGAAGAAAAAAATCCAAATCAAGAGGGAAAAGAGAGAGAGAAATTGGTGGCCTGAGCGCAGGCCAATGGCCTGAGCGCAGGCCAGGCCTGCTGGTTTTATACCTGCTGCTGGGATTGACAAAGCTGCCTCTGATTGGTTGCAAAGGCTGCTGGGATTGACAAGGCTGCCTCTGGTTGGTTAACCAGGCATTCTTTGATTGACAAGGCATCTGTCCCTCCCCTTCACCTCATAGCTCACCAATTAACCCATTAACTAACGTCTAGCCGAACCAATCAACCCACTTGAAGGATTACTGTTCATCTTTTTTTCTTAGGGTGTCCCTATGTTCATTGGAGAAATGTTGGGGGGTATGGAGTTCTCCGACTCCCGAGCCGTCTGAAGGCAATCCTGTACAGTGAAGGGTTTTGTTTAAAACGTCTAGTGTTTTAATATGTTTCTATACATGTTGGATGCCGCCCAGCGTGCCTGGGGCAACCCAGTCCGTTGCGTGCGGCATAAAGAATAAAATTATCATTATGGAATGGGGCGACCCGCTGTGTGTGTGTGTTTGTGATTAATGCACTTGGAGGGAAGAGCTTGCTGGAACTCTAAACAGAAGCAGCAGAACGCACTGCAACATTTGGTTGCAGGTCCCATTTGTGACATACCACAGATGAAGTCCCTACTTTGAAGCATTTTCCATATAGAAATCCTCCTCCTCCTTTTGGACTGACAAACGTAAAAGCATGAGACAAAAGGAGCTGGAAGGAAAGAGGAAACTTTGCACAATCTGGAAGAGAGTGAAAGAAGAAAAGAGTGGTAAAGGAACTAAAAAAAAAAAAAAAACACAATAGGTGGGGGGGGGGGAGAAGAAAAAAATCCAAATCAAGAGGGAAAAGAGAGAGAGAAATTGGTGGCCTGAGCGCAGGCCAATGGCCTGAGCGCAGGCCAATGGCCTGAGCGCAGGCCAATGGCCTGAGCGCAGGCCAATGGCCTGAGCGCAGGCCAATGGCCTGAGCGCAGGCCAATGGCCTGAGCGCAGGCCAATGGCCTGAGCGCAGGCCAATGGCCTGAGCGCAGGCCAATGGCCTGAGCGCAGGCCAATGGCCTGAGCGCAGGCCAATGGCCTGAGCGCAGGCCAATGGCCTGAGCGCAGGCCAATGGCCTGAGCGCAGGCCAATGGCCTGAGCGCAGGCCAATGGCCTGAGCGCAGGCCAATGGCCTGAGCGCAGGCCAATGGCCTGAGCGCAGGCCAATGGCCTGAGCGCAGGCCAATGGCCTGAGCGCAGGCCAGGCCTGCTGGTTTTATACCTGCTGCTGGGATTGACAAAGCTGCCTCTGATTGGTTGCAAAGGCTGCTGGGATTGACAAGGCTGCCTCTGGTTGGTTAACCAGGCATTCTTTGATTGACAAGGCATCTGTCCCTCCCCTTCACCTCATAGCTCACCAATTAACCCATTAACTAACGTCTAGCCGAACCAATCAACCCACTTGAAGGATTACTGTTCATCTTTTTTTCTTAGGGTGTCCCTATGTTCATTGGAGAAATGTTGGGGGGTATGGAGTTCTCCGACTCCCGAGCCGTCTGAAGGCAATCCTGTACAGTGAAGGGTTTTGTTTAAAACGTCTAGTGTTTTAATATGTTTCTATACATGTTGGATGCCGCCCAGCGTGCCTGGGGCAACCCAGTCCGTTGCGTGCGGCATAAAGAATAAAATTATCATTATGGAATGGGGCGACCCGCTGTGTGTGTGTGTTTGTGATTAATGCACTTGGAGGGAAGAGCTTGCTGGAACTCTAAACAGAAGCAGCAGAACGCACTGCAACATTTGGTTGCAGGTCCCATTTGTGACATACCACAGATGAAGTCCCTACTTTGAAGCATTTACCATATAGAAATCCTCCTCCTCCTTTTGGACTGACAAACGTAAAAGCATGAGACAAAAGGAGCTGGAAGGAAAGAGGAAACTTTGCACAATCTGGAAGAGAGTGAAAGAAGAAAAGAGTGGTAAAGGAACTAAAAAAAAAAAAAAAACACAATAGGTGGGGGGGGGGGAGAAGAAAAAAATCCAAATCAAGAGGGAAAAGAGAGAGAGAAATTGGTGGCCTGAGCGCAGGCCAATGGCCTGAGCGCAGGCCAATGGCCTGAGCGCAGGCCAATGGCCTGAGCGCAGGCCAATGGCCTGAGCGCAGGCCAATGGCCTGAGCGCAGGCCAATGGCCTGAGCGCAGGCCAATGGCCTGAGCGCAGGCCAATGGCCTGAGCGCAGGCCAATGGCCTGAGCGCAGGCCAATGGCCTGAGCGCAGGCCAATGGCCTGAGCGCAGGCCAATGGCCTGAGCGCAGGCCAATGGCCTGAGCGCAGGCCAATGGCCTGAGCGCAGGCCAATGGCCTGAGCGCAGGCCAATGGCCTGAGCGCAGGCCAATGGCCTGAGCGCAGGCCAATGGCCTGAGCGCAGGCCAGGCCTGCTGGTTTTATACCTGCTGCTGGGATTGACAAAGCTGCCTCTGATTGGTTGCAAAGGCTGCTGGGATTGACAAGGCTGCCTCTGGTTGGTTAACCAGGCATTCTTTGATTGACAAGGCATCTGTCCCTCCCCTTCACCTCATAGCTCACCAATTAACCCATTAACTAACGTCTAGCCGAACCAATCAACCCACTTGAAGGATTACTGTTCATCTTTTTTTCTTAGGGTGTCCCTATGTTCATTGGAGAAATGTTGGGGGGTATGGAGTTCTCCGACTCCCGAGCCGTCTGAAGGCAATCCTGTACAGTGAAGGGTTTTGTTTAAAACGTCTAGTGTTTTAATATGTTTCTATACATGTTGGATGCCGCCCAGCGTGCCTGGGGCAACCCAGTCCGTTGCGTGCGGCATAAAGAATAAAATTATCATTATGGAATGGGGCGACCCGCTGTGTGTGTGTGTTTGTGATTAATGCACTTGGAGGGAAGAGCTTGCTGGAACTCTAAACAGAAGCAGCAGAACGCACTGCAACATTTGGTTGCAGGTCCCATTTGTGACATACCACAGATGAAGTCCCTACTTTGAAGCATTTACCATATAGAAATCCTCCTCCTCCTTTTGGACTGACAAACGTAAAAGCATGAGACAAAAGGAGCTGGAAGGAAAGAGGAAACTTTGCACAATCTGGAAGAGAGTGAAAGAAGAAAAGAGTGGTAAAGGAACTAAAAAAAAAAAAAAAACACAATAGGTGGGGGGGGGGAGAAGAAAAAAATCCAAATCAAGAGGGAAAAGAGAGAGAGAAATTGGTGGCCTGAGCGCAGGCCAATGGCCTGCTGGTTTTATACCTGCTGCTGGGATTGACAAAGCTGCCTCTGATTGGTTGCAAAGGCTGCTGGGATTGACAAGGCTGCCTCTGGTTGGTTAACCAGGCATTCTTTGATT